>NW_024543367.1:0-228281 GCF_018167655.1 Microtus oregoni
TGCTCAGGGTGCTCAGTGCTCAGGGTGCTGGGTGCTCTGGGTGCTGGGTGCTCAGTGCTCGGGGTGATGGGTGCTCAGTGCTCAGGATGCTGGGTGCTCAGTGCTCAGTGCTCAGGGTGCTGGGTGCTCAGTGCTC
The DNA here is from genome assembly GCF_018167655.1 of Microtus oregoni. Classification (NCBI taxonomy): domain Eukaryota; kingdom Metazoa; phylum Chordata; class Mammalia; order Rodentia; family Cricetidae; genus Microtus; species Microtus oregoni. The sequence continues at coordinate 137 of NW_024543367.1, forward strand.
AGTGCTCAGGGTGCTGGGTGTTCAGTACTCAGGGTGCTGGGTCCTCAGTAATCAGGGTGCTGGGTGCTCAGTGCTCAGGGTGCTGGGTGCTCAGTGCTCAGGGTGCTGGGTGCTCAGTGCTCAGGGTGCTGGGTGCTCAGTACTCAGGGTGCTGGGTGCTCAGTGCTCAGGGTGCTGGGTGCACAGTGCTCGGGGTGCTGGGTGCTCAGTTCTCGGGGTGCTGGGTGCTCAGTGCTCAGGGTGCTGGTCTCAGTGCTCGGGGTACTGGGTACTCAGTGCTCAGTACACAGGGTGCTGTGTGCTCAGTGCTCGGGGTGCTGGGTGCTCAGTGCTCAGTACTCAGGGTGCTGGGTGCTCAGTGCTCGGGGTGCTGTGTGCTCAGTACTCAGGGTACTCAGTGCTCAGTACTCAGGGTGCTGGGTGCTCAGTGCTCGGGGTGCTGGGTACTCAGTGCTCAGTACTCAGGGTGCTGGGTGATCAGTGCTCAGGGTGCTGGGTGCTCAGTACTCAGTGTGCTGGGTGCTCAGTACTCAGGGTGCTGGGTGCTCAGTACTCAGGGTGCTCGGTGCTCAGTACTCAGGGTGCTCGGTGCTCAGTGCTCAGGGTGCTAGTTCCTCAGTGCTCGGGGTGCTGGGTGCTCAGTGCTCAGGGTGCTGGGTGCTCAGTACTCAGGGTGCTGGTTGCTCAGTACTCGGGGTGCTGGGTGCTCAGTACTCAGGATGCTGGGTGCTCAGTACTCTGGGTGCTGGGTGCTCAGTACTCGGGTGATGTGTGCTCAGGGCTCAGGGTGCTGGGTGCTCAGTGCTCGGGGTGCTAGGTGCTCAGTGCTCAGTACTCAAGGTGCTGGGGTCTCAGTGCTCGGGGTGCTGGGTGCTCAGTGCTCAGTACTCAGGGTGCTGGGTGCTCAGTGCTCGTGGTGCTGGGTGCTCAGTGCTCAGGGTGCTGGGTGCTCAGTGCTCAGGGTGCTGGGTGCTCAGTGCTCGGGGTGTTGGTTGCTCAGTACTCAGGGTGCTGGGTGCTCAGTACTCAGGGTGCTGGGTGCTCAGTGCTCGGGGTGCTGGGTGCTCAGTGCTCGGGGTGCTGGGTGCTGAGTGCTCGGGGTGCTGGGTGCTCAGTACTCAGGGTACTCAGTGCTCAGTACTCAGGGTGCTGGGTGCTCAGTGCTCGGGGTGCTGGGTACTCAGTGCTCAGTACTCAGGGTGCTGGGTGATCAGTGCTCAGGGTGCTGGGTGCTCAGTGCTCGGGGTGTTGGTTGCTCAGTACTCAGGGTGCTGGGTGCTCAGTACTCAGGGTGCTGGGTGCTCAGTGCTCGGGGTGCTGGGTGCTGAGTGCTCGGGGTGCTGGGTGCTCAGTTCTCGGGGTGCTCGGTGCTCAGTACTCAGGGTGCTGGGTGCTCAGTGCTCCGGGTGCTCAGTACTCAGGGTGCTGTGTGTTCAGTGCTCAGGGTGCTGGGTGCTCAGTACTCAGGGTGCTCGGTGCTTAGTACTCAGGATGCTGGGTGCTCAGTACTCGGGGTGCTCGGTGCTCGGTGCTCAAGGTGCTGGGTGCTCAGTACTCAGGGTGATCATTGCTCAGGGTGCTGGGTGCTCAGTACTCAGGGTGCTGGGTGGTCAGTACTCAGGGTGCTCAGTGCGCAGTAATCAGGGTGCTCCGTGCTCAGGGTGCTGGGTGCTCAGTGCTCGGGGTGCTCGGTGCTCAGTACTCAGGGTGCTGGGTGCTCAGCGCTCAGGGTGCTGGGTGCTCAGTACTCAGGGTGCTCGGTGCTCGGGGTGCTGGGTGCTCAGAGCTCGGGGTGCTCTTTGCTCAGTACTCGGGGTGCTCAGTACTCAGTACTCAGGGTGCTGGGTGCTCAGTGCTCAGGGTGCTGGGTGCTCAGTACTCAGGGTGCTGGGTGCTCGGCGCTCAGTACGCTGGGTGCTCAGTACTCAGCGTGCTGGGTGCTCAGTACTCAGGGTGCTGGGTGCTCAGTACTCAGGGTGCTCGGTGCTCAGTACTCAGGGTGCTGGGTGCTCAGTGCTCAGGGTGCTGGGTGCTCAGTACTCAGGGTGCTAGGTGCTCAGTGCTCGGGGTGCTCGGTGCTCAGTACTCAGGGTGCTGGGTGCTCAGTGCTCAGGGTGCTGGGTGCTCAGTACTCAGGGTGCTGGGTGCTCAGTACTCAGGGTTCTGGGTGCTTAGTACTCAGGGTGCTCGATGCTCAGTGCTCGGGGTGCTGGGTGCTCAGTGCTCAGGGTGCTGGGTGCTGAGTACTCAGGGTGCTGGGTGCTTAGTACTCAGGGTGCTCGGTGCTCAGTGCTCGGGGTGCTGGGTGCTCAGTGCTCAGGGTGCTGGGTGCTCAGTTCTCAGAGTGCTGGGTGCTCAGTACTCAGGGTGATCGGTGCTCAGTACTCAGGGTGCTGGGTGCTCATTGCTCAGGGTGCTCAGTGCTCAGTACTCAGAGTGCTGGGTGCTCAGTGCTCAGGGTGCTCGGTGCTCAGTACTCAGGGTGCTCAGTGCTCAGTACTCAGCGTGCTGGGTGCTCAGAGCTCAGGGTGCTGCGTGCTCAGTACTCAGGGTGCAGGGTGCTTAGTACTCAGTGTGATCGGTCCTCAGTGCTCAGGGTGCTGGGTGCTCAGTACTCAGGGTGCAGGGTGCTCAGTGCTCAGGGTGCTCAGTGCTCAGTGCTCAGGGTCCTCGGTGCTCAGTGCTCAGGGTGCTGGGTGCTCAGTGCTCGGGGTGCTGGGTGCTCAGTGCTCAGGTGATCGGTGCTCAGTACTCAGGGTGCTGGGTGCTCAGTGCTCAGGGTGCTGGGTGCTCTGTCCTCAGGGTGCTCAGTGCTCAGGGTGCTGGGTGCTCAGTGCTCAGGGTGCTGGGTGCTCAGTCCTCAGGGTGCTCAGTGCTCAGGGTGCTGGGTGGTCAGTGCTCGGGGTGCTCGGTGCTCAGTACTCAGGGTGCTCAGTGCTCAGTGCTCTGGGTGCTGGGTGCTCAGTGCTCGGGGTGCTGGGTGCTCAGTGCTCAGGGTGCTGGGTGCTCAGTGCTCGGGGTGTTGGTTGCTCAGTACTCAGGGTGCTGGTGCTCAGTACTCAGGGTGCTGGGTGCTCAGTGCTGGGGGTGCTGGGTGCTCAGTGCTCGGGGTGCTGGGTGCTCAGTTCTCGGGGTGCTCGGTGCTCAGTACTCAGGGTGCTGGGTGCTCAGTGCTCGGGGTGCTCAGTACTAATGGTGCTGTGTGTTCAGTGCTCAGGGTCCTGGGTGCTCAGTACTCAGGGTGCTCGGTGCTTAGTACTCAGGATGCTGGGTGCTCAGTGCTCAGGGTGCTGGGTGCTCAGTACTCAGGGTGCTAGGTGCTCAGTGCTCGGGGTGCTCGGTGCTCAGTACGCTGGGTGCTCAGTACTCAGGGTGCTGGGTGCTCAGTACTCAGGGTGCTGGGTGCTCAGTACTCAGGGTTCTGGGGGCTTAGTACTCAGGGTGCTCAGTGCTCAGTGCTCGGGTGCTGGGTGCTCAGTGCTCAGGGTGCTGGGTGCTCAGTACTCAGTGTGCTCGGTGCTCAGTGCTCGGGGTGCTGGGTGCTCAGTACTCAGGGTGCTCGGTGCTCAGTACTCAGGGTGCTCAGTGCTCAGTACTCAGGGTGCTGGGTGCTCAGTGCTCGGGGTGCTGGGTGCTCAGTGCTCGGGGTGCTGGGTGCTCAGTGCTCGGGGTGCTGGGTGCTCAGTGCTCAGAGTGCTGGGTGCTCAGTACTCAGGGTGATCCGTGCTCAGTACTCAGGGTGCTGGGTGCTCAGTGCTCAGGGTGCTCAGTGCTCAGTACTCAGGGTGCTGGGTGCTCAGTGCTCAGGGTGCTCGGTGCTCAGTACTCAGGGTGCTCAGTGCTCAGTACTCAGCGTGCTGGGTGCTCAGTGCTCAGGGTGCTGGGTGCTCAGTACTCAGGGTGCAGGGTGCTTAGTACTCAGTGTGCTCGGTCCTCAGTGCTCAGGGTGCTGGGTGCTCAGTACTCAGGGTGCAGGGTGCTCAGTGCTCAGGGTGCTCAGTGCTCAGTACTCAGGGTGCTCGGTGCTCAGTGCTCAGGGTGCTGGGTGCTCAGTGCTCGGGGTGCTGGGTGCTCAGTGCTCAGGTGATCGCTGCTCAGTACTCAGGGTGCTGGGTGCTCAGTGCTCAGGGTGCTGGGTGCTCAGTCCTCAGGGTGCTCAGTGCTCAGGGTGCTGGGTGCTCAGTGCTCAGGGTGCTGGGTGCTCAGTCCTCAGGGTGCTCAGTGCTCAGGGTGCTGGGTGCTCAGTGCTCGGGGTGCTCGGTGCTCAGTACTCAGGGTGCTCAGTGCTCAGTGCTCTGGGTGCTGGGTGCTCAGTGCTCGGGGTGCTGGATGCTCAGTACTCAGGGTGCTGGGTGCTCAGTGCTCAGGGTGCTGGGTGCTCAGTACTCAGTGTGCTGGGTGCTCAGTGCTCAGGGTGCTGGGTGCTTAGTACTCAGGGTGCTGGGTACTCAGTGCTCAGGGTGCTCGCTGCTCAGTACTCGGGGTGCTGGGTGCTCATTCTCAGGGTGCTGGGTGCTCAGTGCTCGCTGTGATGGGTGCTCAGTACTCAGGGTGCTGGTTGCTCAGTGCTCAGGGTGCTGGGTGCTCAGTACTTAGGGTGCTGGGTGCTCAGTGCTCAGGGTGCTGGGTGCTCAGTACTCAGGGTGCTGGGTGCTCAGTGCTCAGGGTGCTGGGTGCTCAGTACTCAGGGTGCTGGGTGCTCAGTGCTCAGGGTGCTGGGTGCTCAGTGCTCAGGGTGCTGGGTGCTCAGTACTCAGGTTGCTGGGTGCTCGGTGCTCAGTACGCTGGGTGCTCAGTACTCAGGGTGCTGGGTGCTCAGTACTCAGGGTGCTGGGTGCTCAGTACTCAGGGTGATCATTGCTCAGGGTGCTGGGTGCTCAGTACTCAGGGTGCTGGGTGGTCAGTACTCAGGGTGCTCAGTGCGCAGTAATCAGGGTGCTCCGTGCTCAGGGTGCTGGGTGCTCAGTGCTCGGGGTGCTCGGTGCTCAGTACTCAGGGTGCTGGGTGCTCAGCGCTCAGGGTGCTGGGTGCTCAGTACTCAGGGTGCTCGGTGCTCGGGGTGCTGGGTGCTCAGAGCTCGGGGTGCTCTTTGCTCAGTACTCGGGGTGCTCAGTACTCAGTACTCAGGGTGCTGGGTGCTCAGTGCTCAGGGTGCTGGGTGCTCAGTACTCAGGGTGCTGGGTGCTCGGCGCTCAGTACGCTGGGTGCTCAGTACTCAGCGTGCTGGGTGCTCAGTACTCAGGGTGCTGGGTGCTCAGTACTCAGGGTGCTCGGTGCTCAGTACTCAGGGTGCTAGGTGCTCAGTGCTCGGGGTGCTCGGTGCTCAGTACGCTGGGTGCTCAGTACTCAGGGTGCTGGGTGCTGAGTACTCAGGGTGCTGGGTGCTTAGTACTCAGGGTGCTCGGTGCTCAGTGCTCGGGGTGCTGGGTGCTCAGTGCTCAGGGTGCTGGGTGCTCAGTTCTCAGAGTGCTGTGTGCTCAGTACTCAGGGTGATCGGTGCTCAGTACTCAGGGTGCTGGGTGCTCAGTGCTCAGGGTGCTCAGTGCTCAGTACTCAGAGTGCTGGGTGCTCAGTGCTCAGGGTGCTCGGTGCTCAGTACTCAGGGTGCTCAGTGCTCAGTACTCAGCGTGCTGGGTGCTCAGAGCTCAGGGTGCTGGGTGCTCAGTACTCAGGGTGCAGGGTGCTTAGTACTCAGTGTGCTCGGTCCTCAGTGCTCAGGGTGCTGGGTGCTCAGTACTCAGGGTGCAGGGTGCTCAGTGCTCAGGGTGCTCAGTGCTCAGTGCTCAGGGTCCTCGGTGCTCAGTGCTCAGGGTGCTGGGTGCTCAGTGCTCGGGGTGCTGGGTGCTCAGTGCTCAGGTGATCGGTGCTCAGTACTCAGGGTGCTGGGTGCTCAGTGCTCAGGGTGCTGGGTGCTCTGTCCTCAGGGTGCTCAGTGCTCAGGGTGCTGGGTGCTCAGTGCTCAGGGTGCTGGGTGCTCAGTCCTCAGGGTGCTCAGTGCTCAGGGTGCTGGGTGGTCAGTGCTCGGGGTGCTCGGTGCTCAGTACTCAGGGTGCTCAGTGCTCAGTGCTCTGGGTGCTGGGTGCTCAGTGCTCGGGGTGCTGGGTGCTCAGTGCTCAGGGTGCTGGGTGCTCAGTGCTCGGGGTGTTGGTTGCTCAGTACTCAGGGTGCTGGGTGCTCAGTACTCAGGGTGCTGGGTGCTCAGTGCTGGGGGTGCTGGGTGCTCAGTGCTCGGGGTGCTGGGTGCTCAGTTCTCGGGGTGCTCGGTGCTCAGTACTCAGGGTGCTGGGTGCTCAGTGCTCGGGGTGCTCAGTACTAATGGTGCTGTGTGTTCAGTGCTCAGGGTCCTGGGTGCTCAGTACTCAGGGTGCTCGGTGCTTAGTACTCAGGATGCTGGGTGCTCAGTGCTCAGGGTGCTGGGTGCTCAGTACTCAGGGTGCTAGTTGCTCAGTGCTCGGGGTGCTCGGTGCTCAGTACGCTGGGTGCTCAGTACTCAGGGTGCTGGGTGCTCAGTACTCAGGGTGCTGGGTGCTCAGTACTCAGGGTTCTGGGGGCTTAGTACTCAGGGTGCTCAGTGCTCAGTGCTCGGGTGCTGGGTGCTCAGTGCTCAGGGTGCTGGGTGCTCAGTACTCAGTGTGCTCGGTGCTCAGTGCTCGGGGTGCTGGGTGCTCAGTACTCAGGGTGCTCGGTGCTCAGTACTCAGGGTGCTCAGTGCTCAGTACTCAGGGTGCTGGGTGCTCAGTGCTCGGGGTGCTGGGTGCTCAGTGCTCGGGGTGCTGGGTGCTCAGTGCTCGGGGTGCTGGGTGCTCAGTGCTCAGAGTGCTGGGTGCTCAGTACTCAGGGTGATCCGTGCTCAGTACTCAGGGTGCTGGGTGCTCAGTGCTCAGGGTGCTCAGTGCTCAGTACTCAGGGTGCTGGGTGCTCAGTGCTCAGGGTGCTCGGTGCTCAGTACTCAGGGTGCTCAGTGCTCAGTACTCAGCGTGCTGGGTGCTCATTGCTCAGGGTGCTGGGTGCTCAGTACTCAGGGTGCAGGGTGCTTAGTACTCAGTGTGCTCGGTCCTCAGTGCTCAGGGTGCTGGGTGCTCAGTACTCAGGGTGCAGGGTGCTCAGTGCTCAGGGTGCTCAGTGCTCAGTACTCAGGGTGCTCGGTGCTCAGTGCTCAGGGTGCTGGGTGCTCAGTGCTCGGGGTGCTGGGTGCTCAGTGCTCAGGTGATCGCTGCTCAGTACTCAGGGTGCTGGGTGCTCAGTGCTCAGGGTGCTGGGTGCTCAGTCCTCAGGGTGCTCAGTGCTCAGGGTGCTGGGTGCTCAGTGCTCAGGGTGCTGGGTGCTCAGTCCTCAGGGTGCTCAGTGCTCAGGGTGCTGGGTGCTCAGTGCTCGGGGTGCTCGGTGCTCAGTACTCAGGGTGCTCAGTGCTCAGTGCTCTGGGTGCTGGGTGCTCAGTGCTCGGGGTGCTGGATGCTCAGTACTCAGGGTGCTGGGTGCTCAGTGCTCAGGGTGCTGGGTGCTCAGTACTCAGTGTGCTGGGTGCTCAGTGCTCAGGGTGCTGGGTGCTCAGTACTCAGGGTGCTGGGTACTCAGTGCTCAGGGTGCTCGGTGCTCAGTACTCGGGGTGCTGGGTGCTCATTCTCAGGGTGCTGGGTGCTCAGTGCTCGCTGTGATGGGTGCTCAGTACTCAGGGTGCTGGTTGCTCAGTGCTCAGGGTGCTGGGTGCTCAGTACTTAGGGTGCTGGGTGCTCAGTGCTCAGGGTGCTGGGTGCTCAGTACTCAGGGTGCTGGGTGCTCAGTGCTCAGGGTGCTGGGTGCTCAGTACTCAGGGTGCTGGGTGCTCAGTGCTCAGGGTGCTGGGTGCTCAGTGCTCAGGGTGCTGGGTGCTCAGTACTCAGGGTGCTGGGTGCTCGGTGCTCAGTACGCTGGGTGCTCAGTACTCAGGGTGCTGGGTGCTCAGTACTCAGGGTGCTGGGTGCTCAGTACTCAGGGTGCTCGGTGCTCAGTACTCAGGGTGCTGGGTGCTCAGTGCTCAGGGTGCTCGGTGCTCAGTACTCAGGGTGCTAGGTGCTCAGTGCTCGGGGTGCTCGGTGCTCAGTACGCTGGGTGCTCAGTACTCAGGGTGCTGGGTGCTCAGTACTCAGGGTGCTGGGTGCTCAGTACTCAGGGTGCTGGGTGCTTAGTACTCAGGGTGCTGGGTGCTCAGTGCTCAGGGTGCTGGGTGCTCAGTGCTTGGGGTGCTCGGTGCTCAGTGCTCGGGGTGCTTGGTGCTCAGTAATCAGGGTGCTTTGTGCTCAGTACTCGTTGTGCTGGGTGCTCAGTGCTCAGGGTGCTGGGTGCTCAGTACTCAGGGTGTTCGGTGCTCAGTGCTCGGGGTGCTGGGTGCTCAGTACTCAGGGTGCTGGGTGCTCAGTACTCAGGGTGCTGGGTGCTCAGTGCTCAGGGTGCTCGGTGCTCAGTACTCACGGTGCTGGGTACTCAGTGCTCACGGTGCTCATTCTCAGGGTGCTGGGTGCTCAGTACTCAGGGTGCTGGGTGCTCAGTGCTCGGGGTGCTGGGTGCTCAGTGCTCGGGGTGCTCGGTGCTCAGTACTCAGGGTGCTGGGTGCTCAGTACTCAGGGTGCTCAGTGCTCGGGGAGCTCGGGGCTCAGTACTCAGGGTGCTGGGTGCTCAGTGCTCGGGGTGCTCGGTGCTCAGTACTCAGGGTGCTGGGTGCTCAGTGCTCAGGGTGCTGGGTGCTCAGTACTCAGGGTTCTGGGTGCTCAGTACTCAGGGTGCTAAGAGCTCAGGGTGCTCAGTGCTCGGGGTGCTGGATGCTCAGTGCTCAGTGCACAGGGTGCTGGGTGCTCAGTCCTCTGGGTGCTGGGTGCTCAGTTCTCTGGGTGCTCAGTGCTCAGTACTCAGGGTGCTGGGTGCTCGGTGCTCAGTACGCTGGGTGCTCAGTACTCAGGGTGCTGGGTGCTCAGTACTCAGGGTGCTGGGTGCTCAGTACTCAGGGTGCTCGGTGCTCAGTACTCAGGGTGCTGGGTGCTCAGTGCTCAGAGTGTTGGGTGCTCAGTACTCAGGGTGCTCTGTGCTCAGTGCTCAGTGCTCAGTGTGCTCAGTGCTCAGGCTGCTGGGTGCTCAGGGTGCTGGGTGCTCAGTGCTCGGGGTGCTGGGTGCTCAGTGCTCAGGTTACTGGGTGCTCAGTGCTCGGGGTGCTGGGTGCTCAGTGCTCAGGGTGCTGGGTGCTCAGTGCTCGGGGTGCTCGGTGCTCAGTACTCAGGGTGCTGGGTGGTCAGTCCTCGGGGTGCTGGGTGCTCAGTTCTCTTTGTGCTCAGTCCTCAGTACTCAGGGTGCTGGGTGCTCAGTACTCAGGGTGCTGGGTGCTCAGTACTCAGGGAGCTCAGTGCTCGGGGTGCAGGGTGCTCAGTACTCAGGGTGCTGGGAGCTCAGTACTCAGGGTGCTCAGTACTCAGGGTGCTGGGTGCTCAGTGCTTGGGGTGCTGGGTGCTCAGTACTCAGGGTGCTGGGTGCTCAGTGCTCAGGGTGCTGGGTGCTCAGTGCTCGGCGTGCTGGGTGCTCATTCTCGGGGTGCTGGGTGCTCAGTACTCAGGGTGCTGGGTGCTCAGTGCTCGGGGTGCTCGGTGCTCAGTACACAGGGTGCTGGGTGCTCAGTGCTCGGGGTGCTGGGTGCTCAGTACTCAGGGTGCTGGGTGCTCAGTGCTCAGTACTCACCGTGCTGGGTGCTCAGTGCTCAGAGTGTTGGGTGCTCAGTAATCAGGGTGCTGGGTGCTCAGTGCTCAGTGCTCAGTGCTCAGGGTGCTCAGTGCTCAGGGTGCTGGGTGCTCAGGGTGCTGGGTGCTCAGTGCTCGGGGTGATGGGTGCTCAGTGCTCAGGATGCTGGGTGCTCAGTGCTCAGTGCTCAGGGTGCTGGGTGCTCAGTGCTCAGTGCTCAGGGTGCTGGGTGTTCAGTACTCAGGGTGCTGGGTCCTCAGTAATCAGGGTGCTGGGTGCTCAGTGCTCAGGGTGCTGGGTGCTCAGTGCTCAGGGTGCTGGGTGCTCAGTACTCAGGGTGCTGGGTGCTCAGTACTCAGGGTGCTCGGTGCTCAGTGCTCAGGGTGCTGGGTGCTCAGTGCTCGGTGTGCTGGGTGTTCAGTACTCAGGGTGCTGGGTGCTCAGTACTCAGGGTGCTGGGTGCTCAGTGCTCAGGGTGCTGGGTGCTCAGTGCTCAGGGTGCTGGGTGCTCAGTACTCAGGGTGCTGGGTGCTCAGTGCTCAGGGTGCTGGGTGCACATTGCTCGGGGTGCTGGGTGCTCAGTTCTCGGGGTGCTGGGTGCTCAGTGCTCAGGGTGCTGGGTCTCAGTGCTCGGGGTACTGGGTACTCAGTGCTCAGTACACAGGGTGCTGTGTGCTCAGTGCTCGGGGTGCTGGGTGCTCAGTGCTCAGTACTCAGGGTGCTGGGTGCTCAGTGCTCGGGGTGCTGTGTGCTCAGTACTCAGGGTACTCGGTGCTCAGTACTCAGGGTGCTGGGTGCTCAGTGCTCGGGGTGCTGGGTACTCAGTGCTCAGTACTCAGGGTGCTGGGTGATCAGTGCTCAGGGTGCTGGGTGCTCAGTACTCAGTGTGCTGGGTGCTCAGTACTCAGGGTGCTGGGTGCTCAGTACTCAGGGTGCTCGGTGCTCAGTACTCAGGGTGCTGGGTGCTCAGTGCTCAGGGTGCTAGGTCCTCAGTGCTCGGGGTGCTGGGTGCTCAGTGCTCAGGGTGCTGGGTGCTCAGTACTCAGGGTGCTGGTTGCTCAGTACTCGGGGTGCTGGGTGCTCAGTACTCAGGATGCTGGGTGCTCAGTACTCTGGGTGCTGGGTGCTCAGTACTCGGGTGATGTGTGCTCAGGGCTCAGGGTGCTGGGTGCTCAGTGCTCGGGGTGCAAGGTGCTCAGTGCTCAGTACTCAAGGTGCTGGGGTCTCAGTGCTCGGGGTGCTGGGTGCTCAGTGCTCAGTACTCAGGGTGCTGGGTGCTCAGTGCTCGGGGTGCTGGGTGCTCAGTGCTCAGGGTGCTGGGTGCTCAGTGCTCAGGGTGCTGGGTGCTCAGTGCTCGGGGTGTTGGTTGCTCAGTACTCAGGGTGCTGGGTGCTCAGTACTCAGGGTGCTGGGTGCTCAGTGCTCGGGGTGCTGGGTGCTGAGTGCTCGGGGTGCTGGGTGCTCAGTTCTCGGGGTGCTCGGTGCTCAGTACTCAGGGTGCTGGGTGCTCAGTGCTCCGGGTGCTCAGTACTCAGGGTGCTGTGTGTTCAGTGCTCAGGGTGCTGGGTGCTCAGTACTCAGGGTGCTCGGTGCTTAGTACTCAGGATGCTGGGTGCTCAGTACTCGGGGTGCTCGGTGCTCGGTGCTCAAGGTGCTGGGTGCTCAGTACTCAGGGTGATCATTGCTCAGGGTGCTGGGTGCTCAGTACTCAGGGTGCTGGGTGGTCAGTACTCAGGGTGCTCAGTGCTCAGTAATCAGGGTGCTCCGTGCTCAGGGTGCTGGGTGCTCAGTGCTCGGGGTGCTCGGTGCTCAGTACTCAGGGTGCTGGGTGCTCAGCGCTCAGGGTGCTGGGTGCTCAGTACTCAGGGTGCTCGGTGCTCGGGGTGCTGGGTGCTCAGAGCTCGGGGTGCTCTTTGCTCAGTACTCGGGGTGCTCAGTACTCAGTACTCAGGGTGCTGGGTGCTCAGTGCTCAGGGTGCTGGGTGCTCAGTACTCAGGGTGCTGGGTGCTCGGCGCTCAGTACGCTGGGTGCTCAGTACTCAGCGTGCTGGGTGCTCAGTACTCAGGGTGCTGGGTGCTCAGTACTCAGGGTGCTCGGTGCTCAGTACTCAGGGTGCTGGGTGCTCAGTGCTCAGGGTGCTGGGTGCTCAGTACTCAGGGTGCTAGGTGCTCAGTGCTCGGGGTGCTCGGTGCTCAGTACGCTGGGTGCTCAGTACTCAGGGTGCTGGGTGCTCAGTACTCAGGGTGCTGGGTGCTCAGTACTCAGGGTTCTGGGTGCTTAGTACTCAGGGTGCTCGATGCTCAGTGCTCGGGGTGCTGGGTGCTCAGTGCTCAGGGTGCTGGGTGCTGAGTACTCAGGGTGCTGGGTGCTTAGTACTCAGGGTGCTCGGTGCTCAGTGCTCGGGGTGCTGGGTGCTCAGTGCTCAGGGTGCTGGGTGCTCAGTTCTCAGAGTGCTGGGTGCTCAGTACTCAGGGTGATCGGTGCTCAGTACTCAGGGTGCTGGGTGCTCAGTGCTCAGGGTGCTCAGTGCTCAGTAGTCAGAGTGCTGGGTGCTCAGTGCTCAGGGTGCTCGGTGCTCAGTACTCAGGGTGCTCAGTGCTCAGTACTCAGCGTGCTGGGTGCTCAGAGCTCAGGGTGCTGGGTGCTCAGTACTCAGGGTGCAGGGTGCTTAGTACTCAGTGTGCTCGGTCCTCAGTGCTCAGGGTGCTGGGTGCTCAGTACTCAGGGTGCACGATGCTCAGTGCTCAGGGTGCTCAGTGCTCAGTGCTCAGGGTCCTCGGTGCTCAGTGCTCAGGGTGCTGGGTGCTCAGTGCTCGGGGTGCTGGGTGCTCAGTGCTCAGGTGATCGGTGCTCAGTACTCAGGGTGCTGGGTGCTCAGTGCTCAGGGTGCTGGGTGCTCAGTCCTCAGGGTGCTCAGTGCTCAGGGTGCTGGGTGCTCAGTGCTCAGGGTGCTGGGTGCTCAGTCCTCAGGGTGCTCAGTGCTCAGGGTGCTGGGTGGTCAGTGCTCGGGGTGCTCGGTGCTCAGTACTCAGGATGCTCAGAGCTCAGTGCTCTGGGTGCTGGGTGCTCAGTGCTCGGGGTGCTGGGTGCTCAGTGCTCAGGGTGGTGGGTTCTCAGTACTCAGGGTGCTCAGTTCTCAGGGTGCTGGGTGCTTAGTGCTCTGGGTGCTGGGTACTCAGTGCTCAGTAAACAGGGTGCTGGGTGCTCAGTGCTCGGGGTGCTGGGTGCTCAGTACTCAGGGTGCTGGGTGCTCAGTGCTCAGGGTGCTGGGTGCTCAGTACTCAGTGTGCTGGGTGCTCCGTGCTCAGGGTGCTGGGTGCTCAGTACTCAGGGTGCTGGGTACTCAGTGCTCAGGGTGCTCGGTGCTCAGTACTCGGGGTGCTGGGTGCTCATTCTCAGGTTGCTGGGTGCTCAGTGCTCGCTGTGATGGGTGCTCAGTACTCAGGGTGCTGGGTGCTCAGTGCTCAGGGTGCTGGGTGCTCAGTACTCAGGTTGCTGGGTGCTCAGTGCTCAGGGTGCTGGGTGCTCAGTACTCAGGGTGATGGGTGCTCAGTGCTCAGGGTGCTGGGTGCTCAGTACTGAGGTAGCTGGGAGCTCAGTGCTCAGGGTGATCGGTGCTCAGTACTCAGGGTGCTGGGTACTCAGTGCTCAGGGTGCTGGGTGCTCAGTCCTCAGGCTGCTGGGTGCTCAGTGCTCAGGGTGCTGGGTGCTCAGTGCTCGGGGTGCTGGGTGCTCAGTGCTCAGGTGATCGGTGCTCAGTACTCAGGTTGCTCAGTGCTCAGGATGCTGGGTGCTCAGTGCTCAGGGTGCTGGGTGCTCAGTCCTCAGGGTGCTTAGTGCTCAGGGTTCTCGGTGCTCAGTGCTCGGGGTGCTCAGTGCTCAGTACTCAGGGTGCTCAGTGCTCAGTACTCTGGGTACTGGGTGCTCAGTGCTCGGGGTGCTGGGTGCTCAGTGCTCAGGGTGCTGGGTTCTCAGTACTCAGGGTGGTCAGTTCTCAGGGTGCTGGGTGCTCAGTGCTCTGGGTGCTGGGTACTCAGTGCTCAGTAAACAGGGTGCTGGTGCTCAGTGCTCGGGGTGCTGGGTGCTCAGTGCTCAGTACTCAGGGTGCTGGGTGCTCAGTGCTCGGGGTGCTGGATGCTCAGTACTCAGGGTGCTGGGTGCTCAGTGCTCAGGGTGCTGGGTGCTCAGTACTCAGTGAGCTGGGTGCTCAGTGCTCAGGGTGCTGGGTGCTCAGTACTCAGGGTGCTGGGTACTCAGTGCTCAGGGTGCTCGGTGCTCAGTCCTCGGGGTGCTGGGTGCTCATTCTCAGGGTGCTGGGTGCTCAGTGCTCGGGGTGATGGGTGCTCAGTGCTCAGTACTCAGGGTGCTGGGTGATCAGTGCTCAGGGTGCTGGGTGCTCAGTACTCAGTGTGCTGGGTGCTCAGTACTCAGGGTGCTGGGTGCTCAGAACTCAGGGTGCTCGTTGCTCAGTACTCAGGGTGCTGGGTGCTCAGTGCTCAGGGTGCTAGGTCCTCAGTGCTCGGGGTCCTCTGTGCTCAGTGCTCAGGGTGCTGGGTGCTCAGTGCTCAGGGTGCTGGGTGCTCAGTACTCAGGGTGCTAGGTGCTCAGTGCTCGGATTGCTCGGTGCTCAGTACTCGGGGTGCTGGGTGCTCATTCTCAGGGTGGTGGGTGCTCAGTGCTCGGGATGATGGGTGCTCAGTACTCAGGGTGCTGGGTGCTCAGTGCTCAGGGTGCTGGGTGCTCAGTACTCAGGGTGCTGGGTGCTCAGTGCTCAGGGTGCTGGGTGCTCAGTACTCAGGGTGCTGGGTGCTCAGTGCTCAGGGTGCTGGGTGCTCAGTACTCAGGGGGCTGGGAGCTCAGTGCTCAAGGTGATCGGTGCTCAGTACTCAGGGTGCTGGGTGCTCAGTGCTCAGGGTGCTGGGTGCTCAGTGCTCAGGGTGCTGGGTGCTCAGTACTCAGGGTGCTGGCTGCGCGGTGCTCAGTACGCTGGGTGCTCAGTACTCAGGGTGCTGGTTGCTCAGTACTCAGGCGCTGGGTGCTCAGTACACAGGGTGCTCGGTGCTCAGTACTCAGGGTGCTGGGTGCTCAGTGCTCAGGGTGCTGGGTGCTCAGTACTCAGGGTGCTAGGTGCTCAGTGCTCGGGGTGCTCGGTGCTCAGTACGCTGGGTGATCAGTACTCAGGGTGCTGGGTACTCAGTACTCAGGGTGCAGGGTGCTCAGTGCTCGGGGTGCTGGGTGTTCAGTGCTCGGGGTGCTCGGTGCTCAGTGCTCGGGGTGCTTGGTGCTCAGTAATCAGGGTGCTGGGTGCTCAGTACTCGTTGTGCTGGGTGCTCAGTGCTCATGGTGCTGGGTGCTCAGTACTCAGAGTCCTTGGTGCTCAGTGCTCGGGTTGCTGGGTGCTCAGTACTCAGGGTGCTCGGTGATCAGTACTCAGGGTGCTCAGTGCTCAGTACTCAGGGTGCTGGGTACTCAGTGCTCGGGGTGCTGGGTGCTCAGTGCTCGGGGTGCTGGGTGCTCAGTGCTCGGGGTGCTGGGTGCTCAGTGCTCAGAGTGCTGGGTGCTCAGTACTCAGGGTGCTCAGTTCTCAGTACTCAGGGTGCTTTGTGCTCAGTGCTCAGGGGGCTCAGTGCTCAGTACTCAGAGTGCTGGGTGCTCAGTGCTCGGGGTGCTGGGTGCTCAGTGCTCGGGGTGCTGGGTGCTTAGTGCTCGGGGTGCTGGGTGCTCAGTGCTCAGAGTGCTGGGTGGTCAGTACTCAGGGTGCTCAGTTCTCAGTACTCAGGGTGCTTTGTGCTCAGTGCTCAGGGTGCTCAGTGCTCAGTACTCAGAGTGCTGGGTGCTCAGTGCTCAGGGTGCTCGGTGCTCAGTACTCAGGGTGCTCAGTGCTCAGAACTCAGCGTGCTGGGTGCTCAGTGCTCAGGGTGCTGGGTGCTCAGTACTCAGGGTGCAGGGTGCTCAGTGCTCAGGGTGCTCAGTGCTCAGTACTCAGGGTGCTCGGTGCTCAGTGCTCAGGGTGCTCGGTGCTCAGTGCTCAGGGTGCTGGGTGCTCAGTGCTCGGCTTGCTGGGTGCTCAGTGCTCGGGGTGCTGGGTGCTCAGTGCTCGGGGTGCTGGGTGCTCAGTGCTCAGAGTGCTGGGTGCTCAGTACTCAGGGTGATCCGTGCTCAGTACTCAGGGTGCTGGGTGCTCAGTGCTCAGGGTGCTCAGTGCTCAGTACTCAGGGTGCTGGGTGCTCAGTGCTCAGGGTGCTCGGTGCTCAGTACTCAGGGTGCTCAGTGCTCAGTACTCAGCGTGCTGGGTGCTCAGTGCTCAGGTTGCTGGGTGCTCAGTACTCAGGGTGCAGGGTGCTTAGTACTCAGTGTGCTCGGTCCTCAGTGCTCAGGGTGCTGGGTGCTCAGTACTCAGGGTGCAGGGTGCTCAGTGCTCAGGGTGCTCAGTGCTCAGTACTCAGGGTGCTCGGTGCTCAGTGCTCAGGGTGCTGGGTGCTCAGTGCTCGGGGTGCTGGGTGCTCAGTGCTCAGGTGATCGCTGCTCAGTACTCAGGGTGCTGGGTGCTCAGTGCTCAGGGTGCTGGGTGCTCAGTCCTCAGGGTGCTCAGTGCTCAGGGTGCTGGGTGCTCAGTGCTCAGGGTGCTGGGTGCTCAGTCCTCAGGGTGCTCAGTGCTCAGGGTGCTGGGTGCTCAGTGCTCGGGGTGCTCGGTGCTCAGTACTCAGGGTGCTCAGTGCTCAGTGCTCTGGGTGCTGGGTGCTCAGTGCTCGGGGTGCTGGATGCTCAGTACTCAGGGTGCTGGGTGCTCAGTGCTCAGGGTGCTGGGTGCTCAGTACTCAGTGTGCTGGGTGCTCAGTGCTCAGGGTGCTGGGTGCTCAGTACTCAGGGTGCTGGGTACTCAGTGCTCAGGGTGCTCGGTGCTCAGTACTCGGGGTGCTGGGTGCTCATTCTCAGGGTGCTGGGTGCTCAGTGCTCGCTGTGATGGGTGCTCAGTACTCAGGGTGCTGGTTGCTCAGTGCTCAGGGTGCTGGGTGCTCAGTACTTAGGGTGCTGGGTGCTCAGTGCTCAGGGTGCTGGGTGCTCAGTACTCAGGGTGCTGGGTGCTCAGTGCTCAGGGTGCTGGGTGCTCAGTACTCAGGGTGCTGGGTGCTCAGTGCTCAGGGTGCTGGGTGCTCAGTGCTCAGGGTGCTGGGTGCTCAGTACTCAGGGTGCTGGGTGCTCGGTGCTCAGTACGCTGGGTGCTCAGTACTCAGGGTGCTGGGTGCTCAGTACTCAGGGTGCTGGGTGCTCAGTACTCAGGGTGCTCGGTGCTCAGTACTCAGGGTGCTGGGTGCTCAGTGCTCAGGGTGCTCGGTGCTCAGTACTCAGGGTGCTAGGTGCTCAGTGCTCGGGGTGCTCGGTGCTCAGTACGCTGGGTGCTCAGTACTCAGGGTGCTGGGTGCTCAGTACTCAGGGTGCTGGGTGCTCAGTACTCAGGGTGCTGGGTGCTTAGTACTCAGGGTGCTGGGTGCTCAGTGCTCGGGGTGCTGGGTGCTCAGTGCTTGGGGTGCTCGGTGCTCAGTGCTCGGGGTGCTTGGTGCTCAGTAATCAGGGTGCTTTGTGCTCAGTACTCGTTGTGCTGGGTGCTCAGTGCTCAGGGTGCTGGGTGCTCAGTACTCAGGGTGTTCGGTGCTCAGTGCTCGGGGTGCTGGGTGCTCAGTACTCAGGGTGCTGGGTGCTCAGTACTCAGGGTGCTGGGTGCTCAGTGCTCAGGGTGCTCGGTGCTCAGTACTCACGGTGCTGGGTACTCAGTGCTCACGGTGCTCATTCTCAGGGTGCTGGGTGCTCAGTACTCAGGGTGCTGGGTGCTCAGTGCTCGGGGTGCTGGGTGCTCAGTGCTCGGGTTGCTCGGTGCTCAGTACTCAGGGTGCTGGGTGCTCAGTACTCAGGGTGCTCAGTGCTCGGGGAGCTCGGGGCTCAGTACTCAGGGTGCTGGGTGCTCAGTGCTCGGGGTGCTCGGTGCTCAGTACTCAGGGTGCTGGGTGCTCAGTGCTCAGGGTGCTGGGTGCTCAGTACTCAGGGTTCTGGGTGCTCAGTACTCAGGGTGCTAAGAGCTCAGGGTGCTCAGTGCTCGGGGTGCTGGATGCTCAGTGCTCAGTGCACAGGGTGCTGGGTGCTCAGTCCTCTGGGTGCTGGGTGCTCAGTTCTCTGGGTGCTCAGTGCTCAGTACTCAGGGTGCTGGGTGCTCGGTGCTCAGTACGCTGGGTGCTCAGTACTCAGGGTGCTGGGTGCTCAGTACTCAGGGTGCTGGGTGCTCAGTACTCAGGGTGCTCGGTGCTCAGTACTCAGGGTGCTGGGTGCTCAGTGCTCAGAGTGTTGGGTGCTCAGTACTCAGGGTGCTCTGTGCTCAGTGCTCAGTGCTCAGTGTGCTCAGTGCTCAGGCTGCTGGGTGCTCAGGGTGCTGGGTGCTCAGTGCTCGGGGTGCTGGGTGCTCAGTGCTCAGGTTACTGGGTGCTCAGTGCTCGGGGTGCTGGGTGCTCAGTGCTCAGGGTGCTGGGTGCTCAGTGCTCGGGGTGCTCGGTGCTCAGTACTCAGGGTGCTGGGTGGTCAGTCCTCGGGGTGCTGGGTGCTCAGTTCTCTTTGTGCTCAGTCCTCAGTACTCAGGGTGCTGGGTGCTCAGTACTCAGGGTGCTGGGTGCTCAGTACTCAGGGAGCTCAGTGCTCGGGGTGCAGGGTGCTCAGTACTCAGGGTGCTGGGAGCTCAGTACTCAGGGTGCTCAGTACTCAGGGTGCTGGGTGCTCAGTGCTTGGGGTGCTGGGTGCTCAGTACTCAGGGTGCTGGGTGCTCAGTGCTCAGGGTGCTGGGTGCTCAGTGCTCGGCGTGCTGGGTGCTCATTCTCGGGTTGCTGGGTGCTCAGTACTCAGGGTGCTGGGTGCTCAGTGCTCGGGGTGCTCGGTGCTCAGTACACAGGGTGCTGGGTGCTCAGTCCTCGGGGTGCTGGGTGCTCAGTACTCAGGGTGCTGGGTGCTCAGTGCTCAGTACTCACCGTGCTGGGTGCTCAGTGCTCAGAGTGTTGGGTGCTCAGTAATCAGGGTGCTGGGTGCTCAGTGCTCAGTGCTCAGAGTGCTCAGTGCTCAGGGTGCTGGGTGCTCAGGGTGCTGGGTGCTCAGTGCTCGGGGTGATGGGTGCTCAGTGCTCAGGATGCTGGGTGCTCAGTGCTCAGTGCTCAGGGTGCTGGGTGCTCAGTGCTCAGTGCTCAGGGTGCTGGGTGTTCAGTACTCAGGGTGCTGGGTCCTCAGTAATCAGGGTGCTGGGTGCTCAGTGCTCAGGGTGCTGGGTGCTCAGTGCTCAGGGTGCTGGGTGCTCAGTACTCAGGGTGCTGGGTGCTCAGTACTCAGGGTGCTCGGTGCTCAGTGCTCAGGGTGCTGGGTGCTCAGTGCTCGGTGTGCTGGGTGTTCAGTACTCAGGGTGCTGGGTGCTCAGTACTCAGGGTGCTGGGTGCTCAGTGCTCAGGGTGCTGGGTGCTCAGTGCTCAGGGTGCTGGGTGCTCAGTACTCAGGGTGCTGGGTGCTCAGTGCTCAGGGTGCTGGGTGCACAGTGCTCGGGGTGCTGGGTGCTCAGTTCTCGGGGTGCTGGGTGCTCAGTGCTCAGGGTGCTGGGTCTCAGTGCTCGGGGTACTGGGTACTCAGTGCTCAGTACACAGGGTGCTGTGTGCTCAGTGCTCGGGGTGCTGGGTGCTCAGTGCTCAGTACTCAGGGTGCTGGGTGCTCAGTGCTCGGGGTGCTGTGTGCTCAGTACTCAGGGTACTCGGTGCTCAGTACTCAGGGTGCTGGGTGCTCAGTGCTCGGGGTGCTGGGTACTCAGTGCTCAGTACTAAGGGTGCTGGGTGATCAGTGCTCAGGGTGCTGGGTGCTCAGTACTCAGTGTGCTGGGTGCTCAGTACTCAGGGTGCTGGGTGCTCAGTACTCAGGGTGCTCGGTGCTCAGTACTCAGGGTGCTGGGTGCTCAGTGCTCAGGGTGCTAGGTCCTCAGTGCTCGGGGTGCTGGGTGCTCAGTGCTCAGGGTGCTGGGTGCTCAGTACTCAGGGTGCTGGTTGCTCAGTACTCGGGGTGCTGGGTGCTCAGTACTCAGGATGCTGGGTGCTCAGTACTCTGGGTGCTGGGTGCTCAGTACTCGGGTGATGTGTGCTCAGGGCTCAGGGTGCTGGGTGCTCAGTGCTCGGGGTGCTAGGTGCTCAGTGCTCAGTACTCAAGGTGCTGGGGTCTCAGTGCTCGGGGTGCTGGGTGCTCAGTGCTCAGTACTCAGGGTGCTGGGTGCTCAGTGCTCGGGGTGCTGGGTGCTCAGTGCTCAGGGTGCTGGGTGCTCAGTGCTCAGGGTGCTGGGTGCTCAGTGCTCGGGGTGTTGGTTGCTCAGTACTCAGGGTGCTGGGTGCTCAGTACTCAGGGTGCTGGGTGCTCAGTGCTCGGGGTGCTGGGTGCTGAGTGCTCGGGGTGCTGGGTGCTCAGTTCTCGGGGTGCTCGGTGCTCAGTACTCAGGGTGCTGGGTGCTCAGTGCTCCGGGTGCTCAGTACTCAGGGTGCTGTGTGTTCAGTGCTCAGGGTGCTGGGTGCTCAGTACTCAGGGTGCTCGGTGCTTAGTACTCATGATGCTGGGTGCTCAGTACTCGGGGTGCTCGGTGCTCGGTGCTCAAGGTGCTGGGTGCTCAGTACTCAGGGTGATCATTGCTCAGGGTGCTGGGTGCTCAGTACTCAGGGTGCTGGGTGGTCAGTACTCAGGGTGCTCAGTGCTCAGTAATCAGGGTGCTCCGTGCTCAGGGTGCTGGGTGCTCAGTGCTCGGGGTGCTCGGTGCTCAGTACTCAGGGTGCTGGGTGCTCAGCGCTCAGGGTGCTGGGTGCTCAGTACTCAGGGTGCTCGGTGCTCGGGGTGCTGGGTGCTCAGAGCTCGGGGTGCTCTTTGCTCAGTACTCGGGGTGCTCAGTACTCAGTACTCAGGGTGCTGGGTGCTCAGTGCTCAGGGTGCTGGGTGCTCAGTACTCAGGGTGCTGGGTGCTCGGCGCTCAGTACGCTGGGTGCTCAGTACTCAGCGTGCTGGGTGCTCAGTACTCAGGGTGCTGGGTGCTCAGTACTCAGGGTGCTCGGTGCTCAGTACTCAGGGTGCTGGGTGCTCAGTGCTCAGGGTGCTGGGTGCTCAGTACTCAGGGTGCTAGGTGCTCAGTGCTCGGGGTGCTCGGTGCTCAGTACGCTGGGTGCTCAGTACTCAGGGTGCTGGGTGCTCAGTACTCAGGGTGCTGGGTGCTCAGTACTCAGGGTTCTGGGTGCTTAGTACTCAGGGTGCTCGATGCTCAGTGCTCGGGGTACTGGGTGCTCAGTGCTCAGGGTGCTGGGTGCTGAGTACTCAGGGTGCTGGGTGCTTAGTACTCAGGGTGCTCGGTGCTCAGTGCTCGGGGTGCTGGGTGCTCAGTGCTCAGGGTGCTGGGTGCTCAGTTCTCAGAGTGCTGGGTGCTCAGTACTCAGGGTGATCGGTGCTCAGTACTCAGGGTGCTGGGTGCTCAGTGCTCAGGGTGCTCAGTGCTCAGTAGTCAGAGTGCTGGGTGCTCAGTGCTCAGGGTGCTCGGTGCTCAGTACTCAGGGTGCTCAGTGCTCAGTACTCAGCGTGCTGGGTGCTCAGAGCTCAGGGTGCTGGGTGCTCAGTACTCAGGGTGCAGGGTGCTTAGTACTCAGTGTGCTCGGTCCTCAGTGCTCAGGGTGCTGGGTGCTCAGTACTCAGGGTGCAGGGTGCTCAGTGCTCAGGGTGCTCAGTGCTCAGTGCTCAGGGTCCTCGGTGCTCAGTGCTCAGGTGATCGGTGCTCAGTACTCAGGGTGCTGGGTGCTCAGTGCTCAGGGTGCTGGGTGCTCAGTCCTCAGGGTGCTCAGTGCTCAGGGTGCTGGGTGCTCAGTGCTCAGGGTGCTGGGTGCTCAGTCCTCAGGGTGCTCAGTGCTCAGGGTGCTGGGTGGTCAGTGCTCGGGGTGCTCGGTGCTCAGTACTCAGGATGCTCAGAGCTCAGTGCTCTGGGTGCTGGGTGCTCAGTGCTCGGGGTGCTGGGTGCTCAGTGCTCAGGGTGGTGGGTTCTCAGTACTCAGGGTGCTCAGTTCTCAGGGTGCTGGGTGCTTAGTGCTCTGGGTGCTGGGTACTCAGTGCTCAGTAAACAGGGTGCTGGGTGCTCAGTGCTCGGGGTGCTGGGTGCTCAGTACTCAGGGTGCTGGGTGCTCAGTGCTCAGGGTGCTGGGTGCTCAGTACTCAGTGTGCTGGGTGCTCCGTGCTCAGGGTGCTGGGTGCTCAGTACTCAGGGTGCTGGGTACTCAGTGCTCAGGGTGCTCGGTGCTCAGTACTCGGGGTGCTGGGTGCTCATTCTCAGGTTGCTGGGTGCTCAGTGCTCGCTGTGATGGGTGCTCAGTACTCAGGGTGCTGGGTGCTCAGTGCTCAGGGTGCTGGGTGCTCAGTACTCAGGTTGCTGGGTGCTCAGTGCTCAGGGTGCTGGGTGCTCAGTACTCAGGGTGATGGGTGCTCAGTGCTCAGGGTGCTGGGTGCTCAGTACTGAGGGGGCTGGGAGCTCAGTGCTCAGGGTGATCGGTGCTCAGTACTCAGGGTGCTGGGTACTCAGTGCTCAGGGTGCTGGGTGCTCAGTGCTCAGGCTGCTGGTTGCTCAGTGCTCAGGGTGCTGGGTGCTCAGTGCTCGGGGTGCTGGGTGCTCAGTGCTCAGGTGATCGGTGCTCAGTACTCAGGGTGCTCAGTGCTCAGGGTGCTGGGTGCTCAGTGCTCAGGGTGCTGGGTGCTCAGTCCTCAGGGTGCTCAGTGCTCAGGGTGCTCGGTGCTCAGTGCTCGGGGTGCTCAGTGCTCAGTACTCAGGGTGCTCAGTGCTCAGTGCTCTGGGTACTGGGTGCTCAGTGCTCGGGGTGCTGGGTGCTCAGTGCTCAGGGTGCTGGGTTCTCAGTACTCAGGGTGGTCAGTTCTCAGGGTGCTGGGTGCTCAGTGCTCTGGGTGCTGGGTACTCAGTGCTCAGTAAACAGGGTGCTGGGTGCTCAGTGCTCGGGGTGCTGGGTGCTCAGTGCTCAGTACTCAGGGTGCTGGGTGCTCAGTGCTCAGGGTGCTGGATGCTCAGTACTCAGGGTGCTGGGTGCTCAGTGCTCAGGGTGCTGGGTGCTCAGTACTCAGTGAGCTGGGTGCTCAGTGCTCAGGGTGCTGGGTGCTCAGTACTCAGGGTGCTGGGTACTCCGTGCTCAGGGTGCTCGGTGCTCAGTCCTCGGGGTGCTGGGTGCTCATTCTCAGGGTGCTGGGTGCTCAGTGCTCGGGGTGATGGGTGCTCAGTGCTCAGTACTCAGGGTGCTGGGTGATCAGTGCTCAGGGTGCTGGGTGCTCAGTACTCAGTGTGCTGGGTGCTCAGTACTCAGGGTGCTGGGTGCTCAGAACTCAGGGTGCTCGTTGCTCAGTACTCAGGGTGCTGGGTGCTCAGTGCTCAGGGTGCTAGGTCCTCAGTGCTCGGGGTCCTGGGTGCTCAGTGCTCAGGGTGCTGGGTGCTCAGTGCTCAGGGTGCTGGGTGCTCAGTACTCAGGGTGCTAGGTGCTCAGTGCTCGGATTGCTCGGTGCTCAGTACTCGGGGTGCTGGGTGCTCATTCTCAGGGTGGTGGGTGCTCAGTGCTCGGGATGATGGGTGCTCAGTACTCAGGGTGCTGGGTGCTCAGTGCTCAGGGTGCTGGGTGCTCAGTACTCAGGGTGCTGGGTGCTCAGTGCTCAGGGTGCTGGGTGCTCAGTACTCAGGGTGCTGGGTGCTCAGTGCTCAGGGTGCTGGGTGCTCAGTACTCAGGGGGCTGGGAGCTCAGTGCTCAAGGTGATCGGTGCTCAGTACTCAGGGTGCTGGGTGCTCAGTGCTCAGGGTGCTGGGTGCTCAGTGCTCAGGGTGCTGGGTGCTCAGTACTCAGGGTGCTGGCTGCGCGGTGCTCAGTACGCTGGGTGCTCAGTACTCAGGGTGCTGGGTGCTCAGTACTCAGGCGCTGGGTGCTCAGTACACAGGGTGCTCGGTGCTCAGTACTCAGGGTGCTGGGTGCTCAGTGCTCAGGGTGCTGGGTGCTCAGTACTCAGGGTGCTAGGTGCTCAGTGCTCGGGGTGCTCGGTGCTCAGTACGCTGGGTGATCAGTACTCAGGGTGCTGGGTACTCAGTACTCAGGGTGCAGGGTGCTCAGTGCTCGGGGTGCTGGGTGTTCAGTGCTCGGGGTGCTCGGTGCTCAGTGCTCGGGGTGCTTGGTGCTCAGTAATCAGGGTGCTGGGTGCTCAGTACTCGTTGTGCTGGGTGCTCAGTGCTCATCGTGCTGGGTGCTCAGTACTCAGAGTGCTTGGTGCTCAGTGCTCGGGTTGCTGGGTGCTCAGTACTCAGGGTGCTCGGTGATCAGTACTCAGGGTGCTCAGTGCTCAGTACTCAGGGTGCTGGGTGCTCAGTGCTCAGGGTGCTGGGTGCTCAGTACTCAGGGTGCTGGGTGCTCAGTGCTCGGGGTGCTGGGTGCTCAGTGCTCGGGGTGCTGGGTGCTTAGTGCTCGTGGTGCTGGGTGCTCAGTGCTCAGAGTGCTGGGTGGTCAGTACTCAGGGTGCTCAGTTCTCAGTACTCAGGGTGCTTTGTGCTCAGTGCTCAGGGTGCTCAGTGCTCAGTGCTCAGGGTGCTCAGTGCTCAGTACTCAGAGTGCTGGGTGCTCAGTGCTCAGGGTGCTCGGTGCTCAGTATTCAGGGTGCTCAGTGCTCAGTACTCAGCGTGCCTCGTGCTCAGTGCTCAGGGTGCTGGGTGCTCAGTACTCAGGGTGCAGGGTGCTCAGTGCTCAGGGTGCTCAGTGCTCAGTACTCAGGGTGCTCGGTGCTCAGTGCTCAGGGTGCTCGGTGCTCAGTGCTCAGGGTGCTGGGTGCTCAGTGCTCGGCTTGCTGGGTGCTCAGTGCTCAGGTTATCGGTGCTCAGTACTCAGGGTGCTGGGTGCTCAGTGCTCAGGGTGCTGGGTGCTCAGTCCTCAGGGTGCTCAGTGCTCAGGGTGCTGGGTGCTCAGTGCTCGGGGTGCTCGGTGCTCAGTACTCAGGGTGCTCAGTGCTCAGTGCTCTGGGTGCTGGGTGCTCAGTGCTCGGGGTGCTGGGTGCTCAGTGCTCAGGGTGCTGGGTTCTCAGTACTCAGGGTGCTCAGTTCTCAGGGTGCTGGGTGCTCAGTGCTCTGGGTGCTGGGTACTCAGTGCTCAGTAAACAGGGTGCTGGGTGCTCAGTGCTCGGGGTGCTGGGTGCTCAGTGCTCAGTACTCAGGGTGCTGGGTGCTCAGTGCTCGGGGTGCTGGATGCTCAGTATTCAGGGTGCTGGGTGCTCAGTGCTCAGGGTGCTGGGTGCTCAGTACTCAGTGTGCTGGGTGCTCAGTGCTCGGGGTGCTGGGTGCTCAGTGCTCAGGGTGCTGGGTGCTCAGTACTCAGGGTGCTCGGTGCTCAGTACTCAGGGTGCTGGGTGCTCAGTGCTCAGGGTGCTGGGTCCTCAGTACTCAGGGTGCTAGGTGCTCAGTGCTCGGGGTGCTCGGTGCTCAGTACTCGGGGTGCTGGGTGCTCATTCTCAGGGTGCTGGGTGCTCAGTGCTCGGGATGATGGGTGCTCAGTACTCAGGGTGCTGGGTGCTCAGTGCTCAGGGTGCTGGGTGCTCAGTACTCAGGGTGCTGGGTGCTCAGTGCTCAGGGTGCTGGGTGCTCAGTACTCAGGGGGCTGGGAGCTCAGTGCTCAGGGTGATCGGTGCTCAGTACTCAGGGTGCTGGGTGCTCAGTGCTCAGGGTGCTGGGTGCTCAGTGCTCAGGGTGCTGGGTGCTCAGTACTCAGGGTGCTGGCTGCGCGGTGCTCAGTACGCTGGGTGCTCAGTACTCAGGGTGCTGGGTGCTCAGTACTCAGGCGCTGGGTGCTCAGTACTCAGGGTGCTCGGTGCTCAGTACTCAGGGTGCTGGGTGCTCAGTGCTCAGGGTGCTGGGTGCTCAGTACTCAGGGTGCTAGGTGCTCAGTGCTCGGGGTGCTCGGTGCTCAGTACGCTGGGTGATCAGTACTCAGGGTGCTGGGTACTCAGTACTCAGGGTGCTGGGTGCTCAGTGCTCGGGGTGCTGGGTGCTCAGTGCTCGGGGTGCTCGGTGCTCAGTGCTCGGGGTGCTGGATGCTCAGTATTCAGGGTGCTGGGTGCTCAGTGCTCAGGGTGCTGGGTGCTCAGTACTCAGTGTGCTGGGTGCTCAGTGCTCAGGGTGCTGGGTGCTCAGTGCTCGGGGTGCTGGGTGCTCAGTGCTCAGAGTGCTGGGTGCTCAGTACTCAGGGTGCTGGGTGATCAGTGCTCAGGGTGATGGGTGATCAGTGCTCGGGGTGCTGGGTGCTCAGTGCTCGGGGTGCTGGGTGCTCAGTGCTCAGAGCTCAGGGTGCTGGGTGCTCAGTGCTCATTGCTCAGGGTACTGGTTGCTCAGTACTCAGGGTGCTGGGTGCTCAGTTCTCAGGGTGCTGGGTGCTCAGTGCTCAGGGTGCTGGGTGATCAGTACTCAGGGTGCTGGGTGATCAGTGCTCGGGGTGCTGTGTGCTCAGTGCTCAGGGTGCTGGGTGCTCAGTGCTCAGGGTGCTGCGTGCTCAGTACTCAGGGTGCTCGGTGCTCAGTACTCAGGGTTGTCAGTGCTCAGTACTCAGGGTGCTGGGTACTCAGTTCTCAGGGTGCTGGGTGCTCAGTACTCAGGGTGCTCAGTGCTCAGTACTCAGAGTGCTGGGTGTTCAGTACTCAGGGTGCTCAGTACTCAGGGTGCTGGGTGCTCAATGCTCAGGGTGCTGGGTGCTCAGTACTCAGGGTGCTGGGTGCTCAGTGCTCGGGGTGCTGGGTGCTCAGTGCTCATGGTGTTGGGTGCTCAGTACTCAGGGTGCTGGGTGCTCAGGGCTCGAGGTGCTCGGTGCTCAGTACTCAAGGTGCTGGGTGCTCAGTGCTCAGGGTGCTGGGTCCTCAGTCCTCGGGGTGCTCCGTGTTAAGGGTGCTGGGTGCTCAGTGCTTGGGGTGCTCGGTGCTCAGTACTCAGGGTGCTGAGTGCTCAGTACTCAGGGTGCCGGGTGCTCAGTACTCAGGGTGCTGGGTGCTCAGTGCTCGGGGTGCTGGGTGCTCAGTGCTCAGGGTGCTCAGTGCTCAGTACTCAGGGTGCTGGGTGCTCAGTATTCGGGGTGCTGAGTGCTCAGTGCTCAGGGTGCTGGTTGCTCAGTACTCAGGGTGCTGG
Source organism: Microtus oregoni (assembly GCF_018167655.1). Taxonomy (NCBI): domain Eukaryota; kingdom Metazoa; phylum Chordata; class Mammalia; order Rodentia; family Cricetidae; genus Microtus; species Microtus oregoni. The sequence continues at coordinate 27,055 of NW_024543367.1, forward strand.
GTGCTCAGTGGTCAGTGTGCTCGGTGCTCAGTGCTCGGGGTGCTGGGTGCTCAGTACTCAGGGTGCTGGGTGCTCAGTGCTCGGGGTGCTGGGTGCTCAGTGCTCAGGGTGCTGGGTGCTCAGTACTTAGGGTGCTGGGTGCTCAGTGCTCGGGGTGCTCGGTGGTCAGTACTCAAGGTGCAGGGTGCTCAGTGCTCACGGTGCTGGGTGCTCAGTCCTCGGCGTGCTCCGTGCTCAGTGCTCAGGGTGCTGGGTGCTCATTACTCAGGGTGCTCGGTGCTCAGTACTAAGGGTGCTCAGTGCTCAGTACTCAGGGTGCTGGGTGCTCAGTACTCGGGGTGCTGGGTGCTCTGTGCTCATGGTGCTCGGTGCTTAGTACTCATGGTGCTCAGTGCTTGGGGTGCTGGGTGCTCAGTGCTCGGTGTGCTGGGTGCTCAGTGCTCGGGGTGCTGGGTGCTCAGTGCTCGGTGTGCTGGGTGCTCAGTGCTAGGGGTGCTGGGTGCTCAGTGCTCGGTGTGCTGGGTGCTCAGTACTCGGGGTGCTCGGTGCTCAGTACTCAGGGTGCTGGGTGCTCATTACTCAGGGTGCTGGGTGCTCAGTACTCAGGGTGCTGGGTGCTCAGTGCTCAGTACTCAGCCTGCTGGGTGCTCAGTGCTCGGGGTGCTGCGTCCTCAGTGCTCAGGGTGCTGGGTGCTCAGTACTCAGGGTGCTGGGTTCTCAGTGCTCGTGGTGCTGGGTCCTCAGTGCTCAGGGTGCTGGGTGCTCAGTGCTCAGGGTGCTGGGTGCTCAGTGCTCAGGGTGCTCAGTGCTCAGTACTCAGGGTGCTCGGTGCTCAGTGCACAGGGTGCTCAGTGCTCGGGGTGCTGGGTGCTCAGTGCTCGGGGTGCTGGGTGCTCAGTGCTCAGGGTGCTGGTTGCTCAGTACTCAGTGTGCTCAGTGCTCAGGGTGCTGGGTGCTCAGTACTCAGGGTGCTGGGTGCTCAGTGCTGGGTGCTCAGTGCTCCGGGTGCTGGGTGCTCAGTGCTCCGGGTGCTGGGTGCTCAGTGCTCGGGGTGCTGGGTGCTCAGTGCTCAGGGTGCTGGGTTCTCAGTGCTCAGGGTGCTTGGTGCTCAGTGCTCAGGGTGCTGGGTGCTCAGTGCTCAGGGTGCTTGGTGCTCAGTACTCAGGGTGCTGGGTGCTCAGTGCTCAGGGTGCTGGGTGCTCAGTGCTCGGGGTGCTGGGTGCTCAGTACTCAGGGTGCTAGGTGCTCAGTACTCAGGGTGCTGGGTGCTCAGTACTCAGGGTGCTGGGTGCTCAGTGCTCAGCGTGCTGGGTGCTCAGTACTCAGGGTGCTCGGTGCTCAGTCCTTGGGGTGCTGGGTGCTCAGTACTCAGGGTGCTGGGTGCTCAGTGCTCAGGGTGCTGGGTGCTCAGTGTTCAGGGTGCTGGGTGCTCAGTACTCAGTGCTCAGGATGCTGGGTGCTCAGTGCTCGGGCTGCTGGGTGCTCAGTGCTCAGGGTGCTGGGTGCTCAGTACTCAGGGTGCTGGGTTCTCATTACTCAGGGTGCTGGGTGCACAGTGCTAGAGGTGCTGGGTGCTCAGAGCTCGGGGTCTGGGTGCTCAGTACTCAGGGTGCTGGGTGCTCAGTACTCAGGATGCTGGGTGCTCAGTGCTCAGGGTGCTGGGTGCTCAGTGCTCTGGGTGCTGGGTGCTCAGTGCTTAGGGTGCTGGGTGCTCAGTGCTCAGGGTGCTGGGTGTTCAGTGCTCGGGGTGCTGGGTGCTGAGTGCTCAGGGTGCAGGGTGCTCAGTGCTCGGGGTGCTCGGTGCTCAGTGCTCAGGGTCCTGGGTGCTCAGTACTCAGGGTCCTGGGTGCTTTGTACTCAGGGTGCTCAGTGCTCAGTACACAGGGTGCTGGGTGCTCAGTGCTCGGGGTGCTGGGTGCTCAGTGCTCAGTACTCAGGGTGCTGGGTGCTCAGTGCTCGGGGTGCTTGGTGCTCAGTACTCAGGGTGCTGGGTGCTCAGTGCTCGGGGTTCTGGGTGCTCAGTGCTCAGGGTGCTGGGTGCTCAGTGATCGGGGTGCTGGGTGCTCAGTACTCAGGGTGCTCAGTGCTCGGGGAGCTCGGTGCTCAGTACTCAGGGTGCTGGGTGCTCAGTACTCAGTGCTCGGGGTCCTGGGTGCTCCGTGCTCGGGGTGCTGGGTGCTCAGTGCTCTGGGTGCTTAGTGCTCAGTACTCAGGGTGCTGGGTGCACAGTACTCAGGGTGCTCAGTGCTCGGGGTGCTGGGTGCTCAGTACTCAGGGTGCTGGGTGCTCAGTACTCAGGGTGCTGGGTGCTCAGTGCTCAGGGTCCTCGGTGCTCAGTACTCAGGGTGCTCACTGCTCATTACTCAGCGTGCTTTGTGCTCAGTGCTCAGGGTGCTGGGTGCTCAGTACTCAGTGTGCTGGGTGCTCAGTACTCAGGGTGCTGGGGGCTCAGTACTCTGGGTGCTGGGTGCTCAGTACTCAGGGTGCTGGGTGCTCAGTACTCAGGGTGCTGGATGCTCAGTACTCAGGGTTCTGGGGGCTCAGTACTCAGGGTGCTGGGTGCTCAGTACTCAGGGTGCTGGGTGCTCAGTGCTCGGGGTGCTGGGTGCTCAGTGCTCAGTACTCAGGGTGCAGGGTGCTCAGTGCTTGGGGTGCTGGGTGCTCAGTGCTCAGGGTGCTGGGTGCTCAGTGCTCAGGGTGCTGGGTACTCAGTGCTCGGGGTGCTGGGTGCTCAGTACTCAGGGTGCTGGGTGCTCAGTACTCAGGGTGCTGGGGGCTCAGTGCTCGGGCTGCTGGGTGCTCAGTGCTCGGGGTGCTGGGTGCTCAGTGCTCGGGGTGCTCGGTGCTCAGTCCTCAGGGTACTGGGTGCTCAGTGCTCGGGGTGCTCAGTACTCAGGGTGCTGTGTGTCCACTGCTCAGGGTGCTGGGTGCTCAGTACTCAGGGTGCTCGGTGCTTAGTACTCAGGGTGCTGGGTGCTCAGTACTCCGGGTGCTGGGTGCTCAGTGCTCGTGGTGCTCGGTGCTCAGTGCTCAAGTTGCTGGGTGCTCAGTACTCAGTGTGCTCATTGCTCAGGGTGCTGGGTGCTCAGTGCTAAGGGTGCTCGGTGCTCAGTACGTTGGGTGCTCAGTACTCAGGGTGCTGGGTGCTCAGTGCTCAGGGTGCTGGGTGCTCAGTGCTCAGGGTGCTGGGTGCTCAGTGCTCAGGGTGCTGGGTGCTCGGTGCTTGGGGTGCTGGGTGCTCAGTGCTCAGTGTGCTGGGTGCTCAGTACTCAGGGTGCTGGGTGCTCAGTGCTCATAGTGCTGGGTGCTCAGTACTCAAGGTGCTGGGTGCTCGGTGCTCAGTACGCTGGGTGATCAGTACTCAGGGTGCTGGGTGCTCAGTACTTAGGGTGCTCGGTGCTCAGTACTCAGGGTGCTGGGTGCTCAGTGCTCGGGGTGCTGGGTGCTCAGTACTCAGGGTGCTGGGTGCTCAGTGCTCGGGGTGCTCGGTGCTCAGTACGCTGGGTGCTCATTACTCAGGGTGCTGGGTGCTCAGTACTCAGGGTGCTGGGTGCTCAGTACTCAGGGTGCTGGGTGCTTAGTACTCAGGGTGCTCAGTGCTCAGTACTTAGGGTGCTCAGTGCTCAGTGCTCGGGGTGCTGGGTGCTCAGTGCTCAGGGTGCTGGGTGCTCAGTGCTCGGGGTGCTGGGTTCTCAGTGCTCAGGGTGCTGGGTGCTAAGTGCTCAGAGTGCTGGGTGCTCAGTACTCCGGGTGCTCGGTGCTCAGTACTCAGAGTGCTCAGTGCTCAGTACTCAGCGTGCTTTGTGCTCAGTGCTCAGGGTGCTGGGTGCTCAGTACTCAGGGTGCTGGGTGCTCAGTACTCAGGGTGCTGGGTGCTCAGTACTCAGGGTGCTGGGTGCTCAGTGCTCGGGGTGCTCGGTGATCAGTACTAAGAGTGCTGGGTGCTCAGTGCTCAGGGTACTGGGTACTCAGTACTCAGGGTGCTGGGTGCTCAGTGCTCAGGGTGCTGGGTGCTCAGTGCTCAGGGTGCTGGGTGCTCAGTGCTGAGGGTGCTCAGTGCTCATTACTCAGCGTGCTTTGTGCTCAGTGCTCAGGGTGCTGGGTGCTCAGTACTCAGTGTGCTGGGTGCTCACTACTCAGGGTGCTGGGGGCTCAGTACTCAGGTTGCTGGGTGCTCAGTACTCAGGGTGCTGGGTGCTCAGTACTCAGGGTGCTGGGTGCTCAGTACTCAGGGTGCTGGGGGCTCAGTACTCAGGGTGCTGGGTGCTCAGTACTCAGGGTGCTCGGTTCTCAGTACTCAGGCTGCTGGGTGCTCATTCTCGGGGTGCTGGGTGCTCAGTGCTCGGGGTGCTTGGTGCTCAGTACTAAGGGTGCTGGCGGCTCAGTACTCAGGGTGCTGGGTGCTCAGTGCTCAGGGTGCTGGGTGCTAAGTGCTCACGGTGCTGGGTGCTCAGTACTCAGGGTGCTGGGTGCTCAGTACTTAGGGTGCTCGGTGCTCAGTACTCAGGTTGCTGAGTGCTCAGGGTGCTGGGTACTCAGTACTCAGGGTGCTGGGTGCTCAGTACTCAGGGTGCTGGGTGCTCAGTGCTCAGGGTGCTAGGTGCTCAGTACTCAGGGTGCTGGGTGCTCAGTACTCAGGGTGCTGGGTGCTCAGTACCCAGGGTGCTGTGTGCTCAGTGCTCGGGGTGCTGGGGGCTCAGTGCTCTGGGTGCTGGGTGCTCAGTGCTCGGGGCGCTGGGTGCTCTGTGCTCGGGGTGCTCGGAGCTCAGTACTCAGGGTGCTGGGTGCTCAGTACTCAGGGTTCTGGGTGCTTAGTGCTCAGGGTGCTGGGTGCTCAGTGCTCAGGGTGCTGGGTGCTCAGTGCTCTGGGTGCTGGGTGCTCAGTGCTCTTGGTGCTGGGTGCTCCGTGCTTAGGGTGCAGGGTGCTCAGTGCTCAGGGTGCTGGGTGCTCAGTGCTCTTGGTGCTTGGTGATCAGTGCTTAGGGTGCTGGGTGCTCAGTGCTCAGGGTGCTGGGTGTTCAGTGCTCGGGGTGCTGGGTGCTGAGTGCTCAGGGTGCAGGGTGCTCAGTGCTCGGGGTGCTCGGTGCTCAGTGCTCAGGGTCCTGGGTGCTCAGTACTCAGGGTCCTGGGTGCTTTGTACTCAGGGTGCTCAGTGCTCAGTACACAGGGTGCTGGGTGCTCAGTGCTCGGGGTGCTGGGTGCTCAGTGCTCAGTACTCAGGGTGCTGGGTGCTCAGTGCTCGGGGTGCTTGGTGCTCAGTACTCAGGGTGCTGGGTGCTCAGTGCTCGGGGTGCTGGGTGCTCAGTGCTCAGGGTGCTGGGTGCTCAGTGTACGGGGTGCTGGGTGCTCAGTACTCAGGGTGCTTAGTGCTCGGGGAGCTCGGTGCTCAGTACTCAGGGTGCTGGGTGCTCAGTACTCAGTGCTCGGGGTCCTGGGTGCTCCGTGCTCGGGGTGCTGGGTGCTCAGTGCTCTGGGTGCTTATTGCTCAGTACTCAGGGTGCTGGGTGCTCAGTACTCAGGGTGCTCAGTGCTCGGGGTGCTGGGTGCTCAGTACTCAGGGTGCTGGGTGCTCAGTACTCAGGGTGCTGGGTGCTCAGTACTCAGGGTGCTGGGTGCTCAGTGCTCAGGGTCCTCGGTGCTCAGTACTCAGGGTGCTCAGTGCTCATTACTCAGCGTGCTTTGTGCTCAGTGCTCAGGGTGCTGGGTGCTCAGTACTCAGTGTGCTGGGTGCTCAGTACTCAGGGTGCTGGGGGCTCAGTACTCAGGGTGCTGGGTGCTCAGTACACAGGGTGCTGGGTGCTCAGTACTCAGGGGGCTGGATGCTCAGTACTCAGGGTGCTGGGGGCTCAGTACTCAGGGTGCTGGGTGCTCAGTACTCAGGGTGCTCTGTTCTCAGTACTCAGGGTGCTGGGTGCTCATTCTCGGGGTGCTGGGTGCTCAGTGCTCGGGGTGCTTGGTGCTCAGTACTAAGGGTGCTGGGTGCTCATTCTCAGGGTGCTGGGTGCTCATTCTCGGGGTGCTGGGTGCTCAGTGCTCGGGGTGCTTGGTGCTCAGTACTAAGGGTGCTGGGTGCTCATTACTCAGCGTGCTTTGTGCTCAGAGCTCAGGGTGCTGGGTGCTCAGTACTCAGTGTGCTGGGTGCTCAGTACTCAGGGTGCTGGGGGCTCAGTACTCAGGGTGCTGGGTGCTCAGTACTCAGGGTGCTGGGTGCTCAGTACTCAGGGTGCTGGGTGCTCAGTACTCAGGGTGCTGGGGGCTCAGTACTCACGGTTCTGGGTGCTCAGTACTCAGGGTGCTCGGTGCTCAGTTCTCAGGGTGCTCGCTGCTCAGTGTTTGGGGTGCTGGGTGCTCAGTACTCAGCGTGCTGGGTGCTCAGTGCTCAGGGTGCTGGGTGATCAGTGCTCAGGGTGCTGGGTGCTCAGTACTCAGTGCTCAGGATGCTGTGTGCTCAGTGCTCTGGGTGCTGGGTGCTCAGTGCTCAGGGTGCTCTGTGCTCAGTACTCACGGTGCTGGGTGCTCAGTACTCAGGGTGCTGGGTGGTCAGTGCTCGGGGTGCACGGTGCTTAGTGCTCGGGGTGCTCGGTGCTCAGTGCTCAGGGTGCTGGGTGCTCAGTACTCAGGGTGCTGGGTTCTCATTACTCAGGGTGCTGGGTGCACAGTGCTAGGGGTGCTGTGTGCTCAGAGCTCGGGGTCTGGGTGCTCAGTACTCAGGGTGCTGGGTGCTCAGTACTCAGGATGCTGGGTGCTCAGTGCTCAGGGTGCTGGGTGCTCAGTGCTCTGGGTGCTGGGTGCTCAGTGCTTAAGGTGCTGGGTGCTCAGTGCTCAGGGTGCTGGGTGTTCAATGCTCGGGGTGCTGGGTGCTGAGTGCTCAGGGTGCAGGGTGCTCAGTGCTCGGGGTGCTCGGTGCTCAGTGCTCAGGGTCCTGGGTGCTCAGTACTCAGGGTGCTGGGTGCTTTGTACTCAGGGTGCTCAGTGCTCAGTACACAGGGTGCTGGGTGCTCAGTGCTCGGGGTGCTGGGTGCTCAGTGCTCAGTACTCAGGGTGCTGGGTGCTCAGTGCTCGGGGTGCTGGGTGCTCAGTACTCAGGGTGCTGGGTGCTCAGTGCTCGGGTGCTGGGTGCTCAGTGCTCAGGGTGCTGGGTGATCAGTGATCGGGGTGCTGGGTGCTCAGTACTCAGGGTGCTCAGTGCTCGGGGAGCTCGGTGCTCAGTACTCAGGGTGCTGGGTGCTCAGTACTCAGTGCTCGGGGTCCTGGGTGCTCCGTGCTCGGGGTGCTGGGTGCTCAGTGCTCTGGGTGCTTAGTGCTCAGTACTCAGGGTGCTGGGTGCTCAGTACTCTGGGTGCTCAGTGCTCGGGGTGCTGGGTGCTCAGTACTCAGGGTGCTGGGTGCTCAGTACTCAGGGTGCTGGGTGCTCAGTGCTCAGGGTCCTCGGTGCTCAGTACTAAGGTTGCTCAGTGCTCATTACTCAGCGTGCTTTGTGCTCAGTGCTCAGGGTGCTGGGTGCTCAGTACTCAGTGTGCTGGGTGCTCAGTACTCAGGGTGCTGGGGGCTCAGTACTCAGGGTGCTGGGTGCTCAGTACTCAGGGTGCTGGGTGCTCAGTACTCAGGGTGCTGGGTGCTCAGTACTCAGGGTGCTGGGGGCTCAGTACTCAGGGTGCTGGGTGCTCAGTACTCAGGGTGCTCGGTTCTCAGTACTCAGGGTGCTGGGTGCTCATTCTCGGGGTGCTAGGTGCTCAGTGCTCGGGGTGCTTGGTGCTCAGTACTAAGGGTGCTGGGGGCTCAGTACTCAGGGTGCTGGGTGCTCAGTGCTCAGGGTACTGGGTGCACAGTGCCCAGGGTGCTGGGTGCTCAGTGCTCAGGGTGCTCAGTACTCAGGGTGCTGTGTGTTCAGTGTTCAGGGTACTGGGTGCTCAGTACTCAGGGTGCTTGGTGCTCAGTACTCAGGGTGCTGGGTGCTCAGTACTCGGGGTGCTGGGTGCTCAGTACTCGGGGTGCTGGGTGCACAGTGCTCAGGGTGCTGGGTGCTCAGTGCTTGGGGTGCTGGGTGCTCAGTGCTCAGGCTGCTGGCTGCTCAGTGCTCAGGGTGCTGGGTGCTCAGTACTCAGGGTGCTCAGTGCTCAGTACTCAGCGTGCTGGGTGCTCAGTCCTCAGGTTCCTCGGTGCTCTGTACTCAGGGTGCTCAGTGCTCAGCACTCGGCGTGATTTGTGCTCAGTGCTCAGGGTGCTTAGTGCTCAGTACTCAGGGTGCTGGGTGCTCAGTACTCAGGGTGCTGGGTGCTCAGTACTCAGGGTGCTGGGTGCTCAGTGCTCGGGTTGCTCGGTGATCAGTACTAAGAGTGCTGGGTGCTCAGTGCTCAGGGTACTGGGTACTCAGTACTCAGGGAGCTGGGTGCTCAGTGCTCAGGGTGCTGGGAGCTCAGTGCTCAGGGTGCTGGGTGCTCAGTGCTCGGGGTGCTGGGTGCTCAGTGCTCAGGGTGCTGGGTGCTCAGTGCTCAGTGCTCAGGGTGCTGGGTGCTCAGTGCTCAGGGTGCTGGGTGCTCAGTGCTCGGGGTGCTGGGTGCTCAGTGCTCGGGGTGCTGGGTGCTCAGTGCTCGGGGTGCTGGGGGCTCAGTACTCAGGGTGCTGGGTGCTCAGTACTCAGTGTGTTCGGTGCTCAGTACTCAGGGTGCTCAGTGCTCAGTACTCAGGGTGCTGGGTGCTCAGTGCTCGGGGTGCTGGGTGCTCAGTACTCGGGGTGCTGGGTGCTCAGTACTCAGGGTGCTGGGTGCTCAGTGCTCAGGGTGCTGGGTGCTCAGTACTCAGGGTGCTGGGTGCTCATTACTTAGGGTGATCGGTGCTCAGTACTCAGGTTGCTGAGTGCTCAGGGTGCTGGGTACTCAGTACTCAGGGTGCTGGGTGCTCAGTACTCAGGGTGCTGGGTGCTCAGTTCTCAGGGTGCTGGGTGCTCAGTACTCAGGGTGCTGGGTGCTCAGTACTCAGGGTGCTGGGTGCTCAGTTCTCGGGGTGCTGGGTGCTCAGTGCTCGGGGTGCTGGGGGCTCAGTGCTCGGGGTGCTGGGTGCTCAGTTCTCGGGGCGCTGGGTGCTCTGTGCTCCGGGTGCTCGGAGCTCAGTACTCAGGGTGCTGGGTGCTCAGTGCTCGGGGTGCTCGGTGCTCAGTACTCAGGGTGCTGGGTGCTTAGTGCTCGGGGTGCTGGGTGCTCAGTACTCAGGGTGCTGCGTGCTCAGTACTCAGGGTGCTGGGTGATCTGTACTCAGGGTGCTGGGTGATCTGTACTCGGGTGCTGGGTGCTCAGTGCTCAGGTTGCTGGGTGCTCAGTGCTCGGGGTGCTGGGTGCTCAGTGCTCAGTACTCAGGGTGCTGGGTGCTCAGTGCTCGGGGTGCTGGGTGCTCAGTGCTCAGTACTCAGGGTGCTGGGTGCTCAGTGCTCAGGGTGCTGGGTGCTCAGTGCTCAGGGTGCTGGGTGCTCAGTGCTCAGGGTGTTGGGTACTCAGTGCTCAGGGAGCTGGGTACTCAGTGCTCGGGGTGCTGGGTGCTCAGTACTCAGGGTGCTGGGTGCTCAGTACTCAGGGTGCTCAGTGCTCAGTACTCAGGGTGCTCAGTGCTCAGTACTCAGGGTGCTCAGTGCTCTGTGTGCTGTGTGCTCAGTTCTCGGGGTGCTGGGTGCTCAGTCCTCAGGGTGCTGGGTGCTCAGTGCTCAGGGTGCTCGGTGCTCAGTGCTCAGGGTGCTGGGTGCTCAGTACTCAGGGTGCTGGGTGCTCAGTGCTCGGGGTGCTGGGTGCTCAGTACTCAGGGTGCTGGGTGCTCACTGCTCAGGGTGCTGGGTGCTCAGTGCTCAGGGTGCTCGGTGCTTTGTACTCAGGGTGCTCGGTGCTCGGGGTGCTGGGTGCTCAGTGCTCGGGGTGCTGGGTGCTCAGTGCTCGGGGTGCTGGGTGCTCAGTGCTCGGGGTGCTGGGTGCTCAGTGCTCAGGGTTCTGGGTGCTCAGTGCTCGGGGTGCTGGGTGCTCAGTACTCGGGGTGCTCGGTGCTCAGTACTCAGGTTGCTGGGTGCTCAGTGCTCGGGGTGCTGGGTGCTCAGTACTCAGGGTGCTGGGTGCTCGGTGCTCAGTACGCTGGGTGCTCAGTACTCAGGGTGCTGGCTGCTGAGTACTCAGGGTGCTCGGTGCTCAGTACTCAGGGTGCTGGGTGCTCAGTGCTCGGGGTGCTGGGTGCTCATTACTCAGGGTGCTGGGTGCTCAGTACTCAGGGTGCTCAGTGCTCGTGGTGCTGGGTGCTCAGTACTCAGGGTGCTGGGTGCTCAATGCTCGGGGTGCTGGGTGCTCAGTGCTCAGGGTGCTGGGTGCTCAGTGATCGGGGTGCTGGTTGCTCAGTACTCAGGGTGCTCAGTGCTCGGGGAGCTCGGTGCTCAGTACTCAGGGTGCTGGGTGCTCAGTACTCAGTGCTCGGGGTCCTGGGTGCTCCGTGCTCGGGGTGCTGGGTGCTCAGTGCTCTGGGTGCTTAGTGCTCAGTACTAAGTGTGCTGCGTGCTCAGTACTCAGGGTGCTCAGTGCTCGGGGTGCTGGGTGCTCAGTACTCAGGGTGCTGGGTGCTCAGTTCTCAGGGTGCTGGGTGCTCATTCTCGGGGTGCTGGGTGCTCAGTGCTCGGGGTGCTGGGTGCTCAGTACTCAGGGTGCTGGGTGCTCCGTACTCAGGGTGCTGGGTGCTCATTACTTAGGGTGCTCGGTGCTCAGTACTCAGGTTGCTGAGTGCTCAGGGTGCTGGCTACTCAGTACTCAGGGTGCTGGGTGCTCAGTACTCAGGGTGCTGGGTGCTCAGTGCTCAGAGTGCTGGGTGCTCAGTACTCAGGGTGCTGGGTGCTCAGTACTCAGGGTGCTGGGTGCTCAGTGCTCGGGGTGCTGGGTGCTCAGTGCTCGGGGTGCTGGGGGCTCATTGCTCGGGGTGCTGGGTGCTCAGTGCTCGGGGCGCTGGGTGCTCTGTGCTCGGGGTGCTCGGAGCTCAGTACACAGGGTGCTGGGTGCTCAGTGCTCGGGGTGCTCGGTGCTCAGTACTCAGGGTTCTGGGTGCTTAGTGCTCGGGGTGCTGGGTGCTCAGTAATCAGGGTGCTGCGTGCTCAGTACTCAGGGTGCTGGGTGATCAGTACTCAGGGTGCTGGGTGATCTGTACTCGGGTGCTGGGTGCTCAGTGCTCAGGGTGCTGGGTGCTCAGTGCTCGGGGTGCTGGGTGCTCAGTGCTCAGTACTCAGGGTGCTGGGTGCTCAGTGCTCGGGGTGCTGGGTGCTCAGTGCTCAGTACTCAGGGTGCTGGGTGCTCAGTGCTCAGGGTGCTGGGTGCTCAGTGCTCAGGGTGCTGGGTGCTCAGTGCTCAGGGTGCTGGGTACTCAGTGCTCAGGGAGCTGGGTACTCAGTGCTCGGGGTGCTGGGTGCTCAGTACTCAGGGTGCTGGGTGCTCAGTACTCAGGGAGCTCAGTGCTCAGTACTCAGGGTGCTCAGTGCTCAGTACTCAGGGTGCTCAGTGCTCTGTGTGCTGTGTGCTCAGTGCTCGGGGTGCTGGGTGCTCAGTCCTCAGGGTGCTGGGTGCTCAGTGCTCAGGGTGCTCGGTGCTCAGTGCTCAGGGTGCTGGGTGCTCAGTACTCAGGGTGCTGGGTGCTCAGTGCTCGGGGTGCTGGGTGCTCAGTACTCAGGGTGCTGGGTGCTCACTGCTCAGGGTGCTGGGTGCTCAGTGCTCAGGGTGCTCGGTGCTTTGTACTCAGGGTGCTCGGTGCTCGGGTTGCTGGGTGCTCAGTGCTCGGGGTGCTGGGTGCTCAGTGCTCGGGGTGCTGGGTGCTCAGTGCTCGGGGTGCTGGGTGCTCAGTGCTCAGGGTTCTGGGTGCTCAGTACTCGGGGTGCTGGGTGCTCAGTACTCGGGGTGCTCGGTGCTCAGTACTCAGGTTGCTGGGTGCTCAGTGCTCAGGGTGCTGGGTGCTCAGTACTCAGGGTGCTGGGTGCTCGGTGCTCAGTACGCTGGGTGCTCAGTACTCAGGGTGCTGTCTGCTGAGTACTCAGGGTGCTCGGTGCTCAGTAATCAGGGTGCTGGGTGCTCAGTGCTCGTGGTGCTGGGTGCTCATTACTCAGGGTGCTGGGTGCTCAGTACTCAGGGTGCTCAGTGCTCGGGGTGCTGGGTGCTCAGTACTCAGGGTGCTGGGTGCTCAATGCTCGGGGTGCTGGGTGCTCAGTGCTCAGGGTGCTGGGTGCTCAGTGATCGGGGTGCTGGTTGCTCAGTACTCAGGGTGCTCAGTGCTCGGGGAGCTCGGTGCTCAGTACTCAGGGTGCTGGGTGCTCAGTACTCAGTGCTCGGGGTCCTGGGTGCTCCGTGCTCAGGGTGCTGGGTGCTCAGTGCTCTGGGTGCTTAGTGCTCAGTACTAAGGGTGCTGGGTGCTCAGTACTCAGGGTGCTCAGTGCTCGGGGTGCTGGGTGCTCAGTACTCAGGGTGCTGGGTGCTCAGTACTCAGGGTGCTGGGTGCTCATTCTCGGGGTGCTGGGTGCTCAGTGCTCGGGGTGCTGCGTGCTCAGTACTCAGGGTGCTGGGTGCTCAGTACTCAGGCTGCTGGGGGCTCAGTACTCAGGGTGCTGGGTGCTCAGTACTCAGGGTGCTCGGTTCTCAGTACTCAGGGTGCTGGGAGCTCATTCTCGGGGTGCTGGGTGCTCAGTGCTCGGGGTGCTGGGTGCTCAGTACTCATTGTGCTGGGGGCTCAGTACTCAGGGTGGTGGGTGCTCAGTACTCAGGGTGATCTGTTCTCAGTACTCAGGGTGCTGGGTGCTCAGTGCTCGGGGTGCTGTGTGCACAGTGCTCAGGGTGCTGGGTGCTCAGTGCTCGGGGTGCTCAGTATTCAGGGTGCTGTGTGTTCAGTGCTCAGGGTACTGGGTGCTCAGTACTCAGGGTGCTTGGTGCTCAGTACTCAGGGTGCTGGTTGCTCTGTACTCGGGGTGCTGGGTGCTCAGTACTCGGGGTGCTGGGTGCACAGTGCTCAGGGTGCTGGCTGCTCAGTGCTCAGGGTGCTGGGTGCTCAGTACTCAGGGTGCTCAGTGCTCAGTACTCAGCGTTCTGGGTGCTCAGTGCTCAGGGTCCTCGGTGCTCAGTACTCAGGGTGCTCAGTGCTCAGTACTCAGCGTGCTTTGTGCTCAGTGCTCAGGGTGCTGGGTGCTCAGTACTAAGGGTGCTGGGTGCTCAGTACTCAGGGTGCTGGGTGCTCAGTACTCAGGGTGCTGGGTGCTCAGTGCTCGGGGTGCTCGGTGATCAGTACTCAGGGTGCTGGGTGCTCAGTGCTCTTGGTGCTGGGTGCTCAGTGCTCGGGGTGCTGGGTGCTCAGTGCTCGGGGTGCTGGGTGCTCAGTACTCAGGGTGCTGGGTGCTCAGTACTCAGGGTGTTCGGTGCTCAGTATTCAGGGTGCCCAGTGCTCAGTACTCAGGGTGCTGGGTGCTCAGTGCTCGGGGTGCTGGGTGCTCAGTACTCGGGGTGCTGGGTGCTCAGTACTCAGGGTGCTGGGTACTCAGTGCTCAGGGTGTTGGGTGCTCAGTACTCAGGGTGCTGGGTACTCAGTACTCAGGGTGCTGGGTGCTCAGTATTCAGGGTGCTCAGTGCTCAGTACTCAGGGTGCTCAGTGCTCAGTACTCAGGGTGCTCAGTGCTCAGTACTCAGGCTGCTCAGTGCTCTGTGTGCTGTGTGCTCAGTTCTCGGGGTGCTGGGTGCTCAGTCCTCAGGGTGCTGGGTGCTCAGTGCTCAGGGTGCTCGGTACTCAGTGCTCAGGGTGCTCGGTGCTCAGTACTCAGGGTGCTGGGTGCTCAGTGCTCGGGGTGCTGGGTGCTCAGTACTCAGGGTGCTGGGTGCTCACTGCTCAGGGTGCTGGGTGCTCAGTGCTCAGGGTGCTCGGTGCTTTGTACTCAGGGTGCTCGGTGCTCGGGGTGCTGGGTGCTCAGTGCTCGGGGTGCTGGGTGCTCAGTGCTCGGGGTGCTGGGTGCTCAGTGCTCGGGGTGCTGGGTGCTCAGTGCTCAGGGTTCTGGGTGCTCAGTGCTCGGGGTGCTGGGTGCTCAGTACTCGGGGTGCTCGGTGCTCAGTACTCAGGTTGCTGGGTGCTCAGTGCTCAGGGTGCTGGGTGCTCAGTACTCAGGGTGCTGGGTGCTCGGTGCTCAGTACGCTGGGTGCTCAGTACTCAGGGTGCTGGCTGCTGAGTAATCAGGGTGCTCGGTGCTCAGTACTCAGGGTGCTGGGTGCTCAGTGCTCGGGGTGCTGGGTGCTCATTACTCAGGGTGCTGGGTGCTCAGTACTCAGGGTGCTCAGTGCTCGGGGTGCTGGGTGCTCAGTACTCAGGGTGCTGGGTGCTCAATGCTCGGGGTGCTGGGTGCTCAGTGCTCAGGGTGCTGGGTGCTCAGTGATCGGGGTGCTGGTTGCTCAGTACTCAGGGTGCTCAGTGCTCGGGGAGCTCGGTGCTCAGTACTCAGGGTGCTGGGTGCTCAGTACTCAGTGCTCGGGGTCCTGGGTGCTCCGTGCTCGGGGTGCTGGGTGCTCAGTGCTCTCGGTGCTTAGTGCTCAGTACTAAGTGTGCTGGGTGCTCACTACTCAGGGTGCTCAGTGCTCGGGGTGCTGGGTGCTCAGTACTCAGGGTGCTGGGTGCTCAGTTCTCAGGGTGCTGGGTGCTCATTCTCGGGGTGCTGGGTGCTCAGTGCTCGGGGTGCTGGGTGCTCAGTACTCAGGGTGCTGGGTGCTCCGTACTCAGGGTGCTGGGTGCTCATTACTTAGGGTGCTCGGTGCTCAGTACTCAGGTTGCTGAGTGCTCAGGGTGCTGGGTACTCAGTACTCAGGGTGCTGGGTGCTCAGTACTCAGGGTGCTGGGTGCTCACTGCTCAGGGTGCTGGGTGCTCAGTACTCAGGGTGCTGGGTGCTCAGTACTCAGGGTGCTGGGTGCTCAGTGCTCGGGGTGCTGGGTGCTCAGTGCTCGGGGTGCTGGGGGCTCATTGCTCGGGGTGCTGGGTGCTCAGTGCTCGGGGCGCTGGGTGCTCTGTGCTCGGGGTGCTCGGAGCTCAGTACACAGGGTGCTGGGTGCTCAGTGCTCGGGGTGCTCGGTGCTCAGTACTCAGGGTGCTGGGTGCTTAGTGCTCGGGGTGCTGGGTGCTCAGTACTCAGGGTGCTGCGTGCTCAGTACTCAGGGTGCTGGGTGCTCAGTACTCAGGGTGCTGGGTGCTCAGTGCTCAGGGTGCTGGGTGCTCAGTGCTCAGGGTGCTGGGTGCTCAGTGCTCGGGGTGCTGGGTGCTCAGTGCTCAGTATTCAGGGTGCTGGGTGCTCAGTGCTCGGGGTGCTGGGTCCTCAGTGCTCAGTACTCAGGGTGCTGGGTGCTCAGTGCTCAGGGTGCTGGGTGCTCAGTGCTCAGGGTGCTGGGTGCTCAGTGCTCAGGGTGCTGGGTACTCAGTGCTCAGGGAGCTGGGTACTCAGTGCTCGGGGTGCTGGGTGATCAGTACTCAGGGTGCTGGGTGCTCAGGACTTAGGGTGCTCGGTGCTCAGTACTCAGGGTGCTGGGTGCTCAGTGCTCGGGGTGCTGGGTGCTCAGTACTCAGGGTGCTGGGTGCTCAGTGCTCGGGGTGCTCGGTGCTCAGTACGCTGGGTGCTCATTACTCAGGGTGCTGGGTGCTCAGTACTCAGGGTGCTGGGTGCTCAGTACTCAGGGTGCTGGGTGCTTAGTACTCAGGGTGCTCAGTGCTCAGTACTTAGGGTGCTCAGTGCTCAGTGCTCGGGGTGCTGGGTGCTCAGTGCTCAGGGTGCTGGGTGCTCAGTGCTCGGGGTGCTGGGTGCTCAGTGCTCAGGGTGCTGGGTGCTAAGTGCTCAGAGTGCTGGGTGCTCAGTACTCCGGGTGCTCGGTGCTCAGTACTCAGAGTGCTCAGTGCTCAGTACTCAGCGTGCTTTGTGCTCAGTGCTCAGGGTGCTGGGTGCTCAGTACTCAGGGTGCTGGGTGCTCAGTACTCAGGGTGCTGGGTGCTCAGTACTCAGGGTGCTGGGTGCTCAGTGCTCGGGGTGCTCGGTGATCAGTACTAAGAGTGCTGGGTGCTCAGTGCTCAGGGTACTGGGTACTCAGTACTCAGGGTGCTGGGTGCTCAGTGCTCAGGGTGCTGGGTGCTCAGTGCTCAGGGTGCTGGGTGCTCAGTGCTCGGGGTGCTGGGTGCTCAGTGCTCAGGGTGCTGGGTGCTCAGTGCTGAGGGTGCTCAGTGCTCATTACTCAGCGTGCTTTGTGCTCAGTGCTCAGGGTGCTGGGTGCTCAGTACTCAGTGTGCTGGGTGCTCAGTACTCAGGGTGCTGGGGGCTCAGTACTCAGGGTGCTGGGTGCTCAGTACTCAGGGTGCTGGGTGCTCAGTACTCAGGGTGCTGGGTGCTCAGTACTCAGGGTGCTGGGGGCTCAGTACTCAGGGTGCTGGGTGCTCAGTACTCAGGGTGCTCGGTTCTCAGTACTCAGGCTGCTGGGTGCTCATTCTCGGGGTGCTGGGTGCTCAGTGCTCGGGGTGCTTGGTGCTCAGTACTAAGGGTGCTGGCGGCTCAGTACTCAGGGTGCTGGGTGCTCAGTGCTCAGGGTGCTGGGTGCTCAGTGTTCAGGGTGCTGGGTGCTCAGTACTCAGGGTGCTGGGTGCTCAGTACTTAGGGTGCTCGGTGCTCAGTACTCAGGTTGCTGAGTGCTCAGGGTGCTGGGTACTCAGTACTCAGGGTGCTGGGTGCTCAGTACTCAGGGTGCTGGGTGCTCAGTGCTCAGGGTGCTAGGTGCTCAGTACTCAGGGTGCTGGGTGCTCAGTACTCAGGGTGCTGGGTGCTCAGTACCCAGGGTGCTGTGTGCTCAGTGCTCGGAGTGCTGGGGGCTCAGTGCTCTGGGTGCTGGGTGCTCAGTGCTCGGGGCGCTGGGTGCTCTGTGCTCGGGGTGCTCGGAGCTCAGTACTCAGGGTGCTGGGTGCTCAGTACTCAGGGTTCTGGGTGCTTAGTGCTCAGGGTGCTGGGTGCTCAGTGCTCAGGGTGCTGGGTGCTCAGTGCTCTGGGTGCTGGGTGTTCAGTGCTCTTGGTGCTGGGTGCTCCGTGCTTAGGGTGCAGGGTGCTCAGTGCTCAGGGTGCTGGGTGCTCAGTGCTCTTGGTGCTTGGTGCTCAGTGCTTAGGGTGCTGGGTGCTCAGTGCTCAGGGCGCTGGGTGTTCAGTGCTCGGGGTGCTGGGTGCTGAGTGCTCAGGGTGCAGGGTGCTCAGTGCTCGGGGTGCTCGGTGCTCAGTGCTCAGGGTCCTGGGTGCTCAGTACTCAGGGTCCTGGGTGCTTTGTACTCAGGGTGCTCAGTGCTCAGTACACAGGGTGCTGGGTGCTCAGTGCTCGGGGTGCTGGGTGCTCAGTGCTCAGTACTCAGGGTGCTGGGTGCTCAGTGCTCGGGGTGCTTGGTGCTCAGTACTCAGGGTGCTGGGTGCTCAGTGCACGGGGTGCTGGGTGCTCAGTGCTCAGGGTGCTGGGTGCTCAGTGTACGGGGTGCTGGGTGCTCAGTACTCAGGGTGCTTAGTGCTCGGGGAGCTCGGTGCTCAGTACTCAGGGTGCTGGGTGCTCAGTACTCAGTGCTCGGGGTCCTGGGTGCTCCGTGCTCGGGGTGCTGGGTGCTCAGTGCTCTGGGTGCTTAGTGCTCAGTACTCAGGGTGCTGGGTGCTCAGTACTCAGGGTGCTCAGTGCTCGGGGTGCTGGGTGCTCAGTACTCAGGGTGCTGGGTGCTCAGTACTCAGGGTGCTGGGTGCTCAGTACTCAGGGTGCTGGGTGCTCAGTGCTCAGGGTCCTCGGTGCTCAGTACTCAGGGTGCTCAGTGCTCATTACTCAGCGTGCTTTGTGCTCAGTGCTCAGGGTGCTGGGTGCTCAGTACTCAGTGTGCTGGGTGCTCAGTACTCAGGGTGCTGGGGGCTCAGTACTCAGGGTGCTGGGTGCTCAGTACACAGGGTGCTGGGTGCTCAGTACTCAGGGGGCTGGATGCTCAGTACTCAGGGTGAGGGGGCTCAGTACTCAGGGTGCTGGGTGCTCAGTACTCAGGGTGCTCTGTTCTCAGTACTCAGGGTGCTGGGTGCTCATTCTCGGGGTGCTGGGTGCTCAGTGCTCGGGGTGCTTGGTGCTCAGTACTAAGGGTGCTGGGTGCTCATTCTCAGGGTGCTGGGTGCTCATTCTCGGGGTGCTGGGTGCTCAGTGCTCGGGGTGCTTGGTGCTCAGTACTAAGGGTGCTGGGTGCTCATTACTCAGCGTGCTTTGTGCTCAGTGCTCAGGGTGCTGGGTGCTCAGTACTCAGTGTGCTGGGTGCTCAGTACTCAGGGTGCTGGGGGCTCAGTACTCAGGGTGCTGGGTGCTCAGTACTCAGGGTGCTGGGTGCTCAGTACTCAGGGTGCTGGGTGCTCAGTACTCAGGGTGCTGGGGGCTCAGTACTCACGGTTCTGGGTGCTCAGTACTCAGGGTGCTCGGTGCTCAGTTCTCAGGGTGCTCGCTGCTCAGTGTTTGGGGTGCTGGGTGCTCAGTACTCAGCGTGCTGGGTGCTCAGTGCTCAGGGTGCTGGGTGATCAGTGCTCAGGGTGCTGGGTGCTCAGTACTCAGTGCTCAGGATGCTGTGTGCTCAGTGCTCTGGGTGCTGGGTGCTCAGTGCTCAGGGTGCTCTGTGCTCAGTACTCACGGTGCTGGGTGCTCAGTACTCAGGGTGCTGGGTGGTCAGTGCTCGGGGTGCACGGTGCTTAGTGCTCGGGGTGCTCGGTGCTCAGTGCTCAGGGTGCTGGGTGCTCAGTACTCAGGGTGCTGGGTTCTCATTACTCAGGGTGCTGGGTGCACAGTGCTAGGGGTGCTGTGTGCTCAGAGCTCGGGGTCTGGGTGCTCAGTACTCAGGGTGCTGGGTGCTCAGTACTCAGGATGCTGGGTGCTCAGTGCTCAGGGTGCTGGGTGCTCAGTGCTCTGGGTGCTGGGTGCTCAGTGCTTAAGGTGCTGGGTGCTCAGTGCTCAGGGTGCTGGGTGTTCAATGCTCGGGGTGCTGGGTGCTGAGTGCTCAGGGTGCAGGGTGCTCAGTGCTCGGGGTGCTCGGTGCTCAGTGCTCAGGGTCCTGGGTGCTCAGTACTCAGGGTGCTGGGTGCTTTGTACTCAGGGTGCTCAGTGCTCAGTACACAGGGTGCTGGGTGCTCAGTGCTCGGGGTGCTGGGTGCTCAGTGCTCAGTACTCAGGGTGCTGGGTGCTCAGTGCTCGGGGTGCTGGGTGCTCAGTACTCAGGGTGCTGGGTGCTCAGTGCTCGGGTGCTGGGTGCTCAGTGCTCAGGGTGCTGGGTGATCAGTGATCGGGGTGCTGGGTGCTCAGTACTCAGGGTGCTCAGTGCTCGGGGAGCTCGGTGCTCAGTACTCAGGGTGCTGGGTGCTCAGTACTCAGTGCTCGGGGTCCTGGGTGCTCCGTGCTCGGGATGCTGGGTGCTCAGTGCTCTGGGTGCTTAGTGCTCAGTACTCAGGGTGCTGGGTGCTCAGTACTCAGGGTGCTCAGTGCTCGTGGTGCTGGGTGCTCAGTACTCAGGGTGCTGGGTGCTCAGTACTCAGGGTGCTGGGTGCTCAGTGCTCAGGGTCCTCGGTGCTCAGTACTAAGGGTGCTCAGTGCTCATTACTCAGCGTGCTTTGTGCTCAGTGCTCAGGGTGCTGGGTGCTCAGTACTCAGTGTGCTGGGTGCTCAGTACTCAGGGTGCTGGGGGCTCAGTACTCAGGGTGCTGGGTGCTCAGTACTCAGGGTGCTGGGTGCTCAGTACTCAGGGTGCTGGGTGCTCAGTACTCAGGGTGCTGGGGGCTCAGTACTCAGGGTGCTGGGTGCTCAGTACTCAGGGTGCTCGGTTCTCAGTACTCAGGGTGCTGGGTGCTCATTCTCGGGGTGCTAGGTGCTCAGTGCTCGGGGTGCTTGGTGCTCAGTACTAAGGGTGCTGGGGGCTCAGTACTCAGGGTGCTGGGTGCTCAGTGCTCAGGGTACTGGGTGCACAGTGCCCAGGGTGCTGGGTGCTCAGTGCTCAGGGTGCTCAGTACTCAGGGTGCTGTGTGTTCAGTGTTCAGGGTACTGGGTGCTCAGTACTCAGGGTGCTTGGTGCTCAGTACTCAGGGTGCTGGGTGCTCAGTACTCGGGGTGCTGGGTGCTCAGTACTCGGGGTGCTGGGTGCACAGTGCTCAGGGTGCTGGGTGCTCAGTGCTTGGGGTGCTGGGTGCTCAGTGCTCAGGCTGCTGGCTGCTCAGTGCTCAGGGTGCTGGGTGCTCAGTACTCAGGGTGCTCAGTGCTCAGTACTCAGCGTGCTGGGTGCTCAGTCCTCAGGTTCCTCGGTGCTCTGTACTCAGGGTGCTCAGTGCTCAGTACTCGGCGTGATTTGTGCTCAGTGCTCAGGGTGCTGGGTGCTCAGTACTCAGGGTGCTGGGTGCTCAGTACTCAGGATGCTGGGTGCTCAGTACTCAGGGTGCTGGTTGCTCAGTGCTCGGGTTGCTCGGTGATCAGTACTAAGAGTGCTGGGTGCTCAGTGCTCAGGGTACTGGGTACTCAGTACTCAGGGAGCTGGGTGCTCAGTGCTCAGGGTGCTGGGAGCTCAGTGCTCAGGGTGCTGCGTGCTCAGTGCTCGGGGTGCTGGGTGCTCAGTGCTCAGGGTGCTGTGTGCTCAGTGCTCAGTGCTCAGGGTGCTGGGTGCTCAGTGCTCAGGGTGCTGGGTGCTCAGTGCTCGGGGTGCTGGGTGCTCAGTGCTCGGGGTGCTGGGTGCTCAGTGCTCGGGGTGCTGGGGGCTCAGTACTCAGGGTGCTGGGTGCTCAGTACTCAGTGTGTTCGGTGCTCAGTACTCAGGGTGCTCAGTGCTCAGTACTCAGGGTGCTGGGTGCTCAGTGCTCGGGGTGCTGGGTGCTCAGTACTCGGGGTGCTGGGTGCTCAGTACTCAGGGTGCTGGGTGCTCAGTGCTCAGGGTGCTGGGTGCTCAGTACTCAGGGTGCTGGGTGCTCATTACTTAGGGTGATCGGTGCTCAGTACTCAGGTTGCTGAGTGCTCAGGGTGCTGCGTACTCAGTACTCAGGGTGCTGGGTGCTCAGTACTCAGGGTGCTGGGTGCTCAGTTCTCAGGGTGCTGGGTGCTCAGTACTCAGGGTGCTGGGTGCTCAGTACTCAGGGTGCTGGGTGCTCAGTGCTCGGGGTGCTGGGTGCTCAGTGCTCGGGGTGCTGGGGGCTCAGTGCTCGGGGTGCTGGGTGCTCAGTGCTCGGGGCGCTGGGTGCTCTGTGCTCCGGGTGCTCGGAGCTCAGTACTCAGGGTGCTGGGTGCTCAGTGCTCGGGGTGCTCGGTGCTCAGTACTCAGGGTGCTGGGTGCTTAGTGCTCGGGGTGCTGGGTGCTCAGTACTCAGGGTGCTGCGTGCTCAGTACTCAGGGTGCTGGGTGATCTGTACTCAGGGTGCTGGGTGATCTGTACTCGGGTGCCGGGTGCTCAGTGCTCAGGTTGCTGGGTGCTCAGTGCTCGGGGTGCTGGGTGCTCAGTGCTCAGTACTCAGGGTGCTGGGTGCTCAGTGCTCGGGGTGCTGGGTGCTCAGTGCTCAGTACTCAGGGTGCTGGGTGCTCAGTGCTCAGGGTGCTGGGTGCTCAGTTCTCAGGGTGCTGGGTGCTCAGTGCTCAGGGTGTTGGGTACTCAGTGCTCAGGGAGCTGGGTACTCAGTGCTCGGGGTGCTGGGTGCTCAGTACTCAGGGTGCTGGGTGCTCAGTACTCAGGGTGCTCAGTGCTCAGTACTCAGGGTGCTCAGTGCTCAGTACTCAGGGTGCTCAGTGCTCTGTGTGCTGTGTGCTCAGTTCTCGGGGTGCTGGGTGCTCAGTCCTCAGGGTGCTGGGTGCTCAGTGCTCAGGGTGCTCGGTGCTCAGTGCTCAGGGTGCTGGGTGCTCAGTACTCAGGGTGCTGGGTGCTCAGTGCTCGGGGTGCTGGGTGCTCAGTACTCAGGGTGCTGGGTGCTCACTGCTCAGGGTGCTGGGTGCTCAGTGCTCAGGGTGCTCGGTGCTTTGTACTCAGGGTGCTCGGTGCTCGAAGTGCTGGGTGCTCAGTGCTCGGGGTGCTGGGTGCTCAGTGCTCGGGGTGCTGGGTGCTCAGTGCTCGGGGTGCTGGGTGCTCAGTGCTCAGGGTTCTGGGTGCTCAGTGCTCGGGGTGCTGGGTGCTCAGTACTCGGGGTGCTCGGTGCTCAGTACTCAGGTTGCTGGGTGCTCAGTGCTCAGGGTGCTGGGTGCTCAGTACTCAGGGTGCTGGGTGCTCGGTGCTCAGTACGCTGGGTGCTCAGTACTCAGGGTGCTGGCTGCTGAGTACTCAGGGTGCTCGGTGCTCAGTACTCAGGGTGCTGGGTGCTCAGTGCTCGGGGTGCTGGGTGCTCATTACTCAGGGTGCTGGGTGCTCAGTACTCAGGGTGCTCAGTGCTCGGGGTGCTGGGTGCTCAGTACTCAGGGTGCTGGGTGTTCAATGCTCGGGGTGCTGGGTGCTCAGTGCTCAGGGTGCTGGGTGCTCAGTGATCGGGGTGCTGGTTGCTCAGTACTCAGGGTGCTCAGTGCTCGGGGAGCTCGGTGCTCAGTACTCAGGGTGCTGGGTGCTCAGTACTCAGTGCTCGGGGTCCTGGGTGCTCCGTGCTCGGGGTGCTGGGTGCTCAGTGCTCTGGGTGCTTAGTGCTCAGTACTAAGTGTGCTGGGTGCTCAGTACTCAGGGTGCTCAGTGCTCGGGGTGCTGGGTGCTCAGTACTCAGGGTGCTGGGTGCTCAGTTCTCAGGGTGCTGGGTGCTCATTCTCGGGGTGCTGGGTGCTCAGTGCTCGGGGTGCTGGGTGCTCAGTACTCAGGGTGCTGGGTGCTCCGTACTCAGGGTGCTGGGTGCTCATTACTTAGGGTGCTCGGTGCTCAGTACTCAGGTTGCTGAGTGCTCAGGGTGCTGGCTACTCAGTACTCAGGGTGCTGGGTGCTCAGTACTCAGGGTGCTGGGTGCTCAGTGCTCAGGGTGCTGGGTGCTCAGTACTCAGGGTGCTGGGTGCTCAGTACTCAGGGTGCTGGGTGCTCAGTGCTCGGGGTGCTGGGTGCTCAGTGCTCGGGGTGCTGGGGGCTCATTGCTCGGGGTGCTGGGTGCTCAGTGCTCGGGGCGCTGGGTGCTCTGTGCTCGGGGTGCTCGGAGCTCAGTACACAGGGTGCTGGGTGCTCAGTGCTCGGGGTGCTCGGTGCTCAGTACTCAGGGTTCTGGGTGCTTAGTGCTCGGGGTGCTGGGTGCTCAGTACTCAGGGTGCTGCGTGCTCAGTACTCAGGGTGCTGGGTGATCAGTACTCAGGGTGCTGGGTGATCTGTACTCGGGTGCTGGGTGCTCAGTGCTCAGGGTGCTGGGTGCTCAGTGCTCGGGGTGCTGGGTGCTCAGTGCTCAGTACTCAGGGTGCTGGGTGCTCAGTGCTCGGGGTGCTGGGTGCTCAGTGCTCAGTACTCAGGGTGCTGGGTGCTCAGTGCTCAGGGTGCTGGGTGCTCAGTGCTCAGGGTGCTGGGTGCTCAGTGCTCAGGGTGCTGGGTACTCAGTGCTCAGGGAGCTGGGTACTCAGTGCTCGGGGTGCTGGGTGCTCAGTACTCAGGGTGCTGGGTGCTCAGTACTCAGGGAGCTCAGTGCTCAGTACTCAGGGTGCTCAGTGCTCAGTACTCAGGGTGCTCAGTGCTCTGTGTGCTGTGTGCTCAGTGCTCGGGGTGCTGGGTGCTCAGTCCTCAGGGTGCTGGGTGCTCAGTGCTCAGGGTGCTCGGTGCTCAGTGCTCAGGGTGCTGGGTGCTCAGTACTCAGGGTGCTGGGTGCTCAGTGCTCGGGGTGCTGGGTGCTCAGTACTCAGGGTGCTGGGTGCTCACTGCTCAGGGTGCTGGGTGCTCAGTGCTCAGGGTGCTCGGTGCTTTGTACTCAGGGTGCTCGGTGCTCGGGTTGCTGGGTGCTCAGTGCTCGGGGTGCTGGGTGCTCAGTGCTCGGGGTGCTGGGTGCTCAGTGCTCGGGGTGCTGGGTGCTCAGTGCTCAGGGTTCTGGGTGCTCAGTGCTCGGGGTGCTGGGTGCTCAGTACTCGGGGTGCTCGGTGCTCAGTACTCAGGTTGCTGGGTGCTCAGTGCTCAGGGTGCTGGGTGCTCAGTACTCAGGGTGCTGGGTGCTCGGTGCTCAGTACGCTGGGTGCTCAGTACTCAGGGTGCTGTCTGCTGAGTACTCAGGGTGCTCGGTGCTCAGTAATCAGGGTGCTGGGTGCTCAGTGCTCGGGGTGCTGGGTGCTCATTACTCAGGGTGCTGGGTGCTCAGTACTCAGGGTGCTCAGTGCTCGGGGTGCTGGGTGCTCAGTACTCAGGGTGCTGGGTGCTCAATGCTCGGGGTGCTGGGTGCTCAGTGCTCAGGGTGCTGGGTGCTCAGTGATCGGGGTGCTGGTTGCTCAGTACTCAGGGTGCTCAGTGCTCGGGGAGCTCGGTGCTCAGTACTCAGGGTGCTGGGTGCTCAGTACTCAGTGCTCGGGGTCCTGGGTGCTCCGTGCTCAGGGTGCTGGGTGCTCAGTGCTCTGGGTGCTTAGTGCTCAGTACTAAGGGTGCTGGGTGCTCAGTACTCAGGGTGCTCAGTGCTCGGCGTGCTGGGTGCTCAGTACTCAGGGTGCTGGGTGCTCAGTACTCAGGGTGCTGGGTGCTCATTCTCGGGGTGCTGGGTGCTCAGTGCTCGGGGTGCTGGGTGCTCAGTACTCAGGGTGCTGGGTGCTTTGTACTCAGGCTGCTGGGGGCTCAGTACTCAGGGTGCTGGGTGCTCAGTACTCAGGGTGCTCGGTTCTCAGTACTCAGGGTGCTGGGAGCTCATTCTCGGGGTGCTAGGTGCTCAGTGCTCGGGGTGCTGGGTGCTCAGTACTCATTGTGCTGGGGGCTCAGTACTCAGGGTGGTGGGTGCTCAGTACTCAGGGTGATCTGTTCTCAGTACTCAGGGTGCTGGGTGCTCAGTGCTCGGGGTGCTGTGTGCACAGTGCTCAGGGTGCTGGGTGCTCAGTGCTCGGGGTGCTCAGTACTCAGGGTGCTGTGTGTTCAGTGCTCAGGGTACTGGGTGCTCAGTACTCAGGGTGCTTGGTGCTCAGTACTCAGGGTGCTGGTTGCTCAGTACTCGGGGTGCTGGGTGCTCAGTACTCGGGGTGCTGGGTGCACAGTGCTCAGGGTGCTGGCTGCTCAGTGCTCAGGGTGCTGGGTGCTCAGTACTCAGGGTGCTCAGTGCTCAGTACTCAGCGTTCTGGGTGCTCAGTGCTCAGGGTCCTCGGTGCTCAGTACTCAGGGTGCTCAGTGCTCAGTACTCAGCGTGCTTTGTGCTCAGTGCTCAGGGTGCTGGGTGCTCAGTACTAAGGGTGCTGGGTGCTCAGTACTCAGGGTGCTGGGTGCTCAGTACTCAGGGTGCTGGGTGCTCAGTGCTCGGGGTGCTCGGTGATCAGTACTCAGGGTGCTGGGTGCTCAGTGCTCTTGGTGCTGGGTGCTCAGTGCTCGGGGTGCTGGGTGCTCAGTGCTCGGGGTGCTGGGTGCTCAGTACTCAGGGTGCTGGGTGCTCAGTACTCAGGGTGTTCGGTGCTCAGTATTCAGGGTGCTCAGTGCTCAGTACTCAGGGTGCTGGGTACTCAGTGCTCGGGGTGCTGGGTGCTCAGTACTCGGGGTGCTGGGTGCTCAGTACTCAGGGTGCTGGGTACTCAGTGCTCAGGGTGATGGGTGCTCAGTACTCAGGGTGCTGGGTGCTCAGTACTCAGGGTGCTGGGTGCTCAGTACTCAGGGTGCTCAGTGCTCAGTACTCAGGGTGCTCAGTGCTCAGTACTCAGGGTGCTCAGTGCTCAGTACTCAGGGTGCTCAGTGCTCTGTGTGCTGTGTGCTCAGTTCTCGGGGTGCTGGGTGCTCAGTCCTCAGGGTGCTGGGTGCTCAGTGCTCAGGGTGCTCGGTACTCAGTGCTCAGGGTGCTGGGTGCTCAGTACTCAGGGTGCTCAGTGCTCGGGGTGCTGGGTGCTCAGTACTCAGGGTGCTGGGTGCTCAATGCTCGGGGTGCTGGGTGCTCAGTGCTCAGGGTGCTGGGTGCTCAGTGATCGGGGTGCTGGTTGCTCAGTACTCAGGGTGCTCAGTGCTCGGGGAGCTCGGTGCTCAGTACTCAGGGTGCTGGGTGCTCAGTACTCAGTGCTCGGGGTCCTGGGTTCTTTGTGCTCGGGGTGCTGGGTGCTCAGTGCTCTGGGTGCTTAGTGCTCAGTACTAAGTGTGCTGGGTGCTCAGTACTCAGGGTGCTCAGTGCTCGGGGTGCTGGGTGCTCAGTACTCAGGGTGCTGGGTGCTCAGTTCTCAGGGTGCTGGGTGCTCATTCTCGGGGTGCTGGGTGCTCAGTGCTCGGGGTGCTGGGTGCTCAGTACTCAGGGTGCTGGGTGCTCCGTACTCAGGGTGCTGGGTGCTCATTACTTAGGGTGCTCGGTGCTCAGTACTCAGGTTGCTGAGTGCTCAGGGTGCTGGCTACTCAGTACTCAGGGTGCTGGGTGCTCAGTACTCAGGGTGCTGGGTGCTCAGTGCTCAGGGTGCTGGGTGCTCAGTACTCAGGGTGCTGGGTGCTCAGTACTCAGGGTGCTGGGTGCTCAGTGCTCGGGGTGCTGGGTGCTCAGTGCTCGGGGTGCTGGGGGCTCATTGCTCGGGGTGCTGGGTGCTCAGTGCTCGGGGCGCTGGGTGCTCTGTGCTCGGGGTGCTCGGAGCTCAGTACACAGGGTGCTGGGTGCTCAGTGCTCGGGGTGCTCGGTGCTCAGTACTCAGGGTTCTGGGTGCTTAGTGCTCGGGGTGCTGGGTGCTCAGTACTCAGGGTGCTGCGTGCTCAGTACTCAGGGTGCTGGGTGATCAGTACTCAGGGTGCTGGGTGATCTGTACTCGGGTGCTGGGTGCTCAGTGCTCAGGGTGCTGGGTGCTCAGTGCTCGGGGTGCTGGGTGCTCAGTGCTCAGTACTCAGGGTGCTGGGTGCTCAGTGCTCGGGGTGCTGGGTGCTCAGTGCTCAGTACTCAGGGTGCTGGGTGCTCAGTGCTCAGGGTGCTGGGTGCTCAGTGCTCAGGGTGCTGGGTGCTCAGTGCTCAGGGTGCTGGGTACTCAGTGCTCAGGGAGCTGGGTACTCAGTGCTCGGGGTGCTGGGTGCTCAGTACTCAGGGTGCTGGGTGCTCAGTACTCAGGGAGCTCAGTGCTCAGTACTCAGGGTGCTCAGTGCTCAGTACTCAGGGTGCTCAGTGCTCTGTGTGCTGTGTGCTCAGTGCTCGGGGTGCTGGGTGCTCAGTCCTCAGGGTGCTGGGTGCTCAGTGCTCAGGGTGCTCGGTGCTCAGTGCTCAGGGTGCTGGGTGCTCAGTACTCAGGGTGCTGGGTGCTCAGTGCTCGGGGTGCTGGGTGCTCAGTACTCAGGGTGCTGGGTGCTCACTGCTCAGGGTGCTGGGTGCTCAGTGCTCAGGGTGCTCGGTGCTTTGTACTCAGGGTGCTCGGTGCTCGGGTTGCTGGGTGCTCAGTGCTCGGGGTGCTGGGTGCTCAGTGCTCGGGGTGCTGGGTGCTCAGTGCTCGGGGTGCTGGGTGCTCAGTGCTCAGGGTTCTGGGTGCTCAGTGCTCGGGGTGCTGGGTGCTCAGTACTCGGGGTGCTCGGTGCTCAGTACTCAGGTTGCTGGGTGCTCAGTGCTCAGGGTGCTGGGTGCTCAGTACTCAGGGTGCTGGGTGCTCGGTGCTCAGTACGCTGGGTGCTCAGTACTCAGGGTGCTGTCTGCTGAGTACTCAGGGTGCTCGGTGCTCAGTAATCAGGGTGCTGGGTGCTCAGTGCACGGGGTGCTGGGTGCTCATTACTCAGGGTGCTGGGTGCTCAGTACTCAGGGTGCTCAGTGCTCGGGGTGCTGGGTGCTCAGTACTCAGGGTGCTGGGTGCTCAATGCTCGGGGTGCTGGGTGCTCAGTGCTCAGGGTGCTGGGTGCTCAGTGATCGGGGTGCTGGTTGCTCAGTACTCAGGGTGCTCAGTGCTCGGGGAGCTCGGTGCTCAGTACTCAGGGTGCTGGGTGCTCAGTACTCAGTGCTCGGGGTCCTGGGTGCTCCGTGCTCAGGGTGCTGGGTGCTCAGTGCTCTGGGTGCTTAGTGCTCAGTATTAAGGGTGCTGGGTGCTCAGTACTCAGGGTGCTCAGTGCTCGGGGTGCTGGGTGCTCAGTACTCAGGGTGCTGGGTGCTCAGTACTCAGGGTGCTGGGTGCTCATTCTCGGGGTGCTGGGTGCTCAGTGCTCGGGGTGCTGGGTGCTCAGTACTCAGGGTGCTGGGTGCTCAGTACTCAGGCTGCTGGGGGCTCAGTACTCAGGGTGCTGGGTGCTCAGTACTCAGGGTGCTCGGTTCTCAGTACTCAGGGTGCTGGGAGCTCATTCTCGGGGTGCTGGGTGCTCAGTGCTCGGGGTGCTGGGTGCTCAGTACTCATTGTGCTGGGGGCTCAGTACTCAGGGTGGTGGGTGCTCAGTACTCAGGGTGATCTGTTCTCAGTACTCAGGGTGCTGGGTGCTCAGTGCTCGGGGTGCTGTGTGCACAGTGCTCAGGGTGCTGGGTGCTCAGTGCTCGGGGTGCTCAGTACTCAGGGTGCTATGTGTTCAGTGCTCAGGGTACTGGGTGCTCAGTACTCAGGGTGCTTGGTGCTCAGTACTCAGGGTGCTGGTTGCTCAGTACTCGGGGTGCTGGGTGCTCAGTACTCGGGGTGCTGGGTGCACAGTGCTCAGGGTGCTGGCTGCTCAGTGCTCAGGGTGCTGGGTGCTCAGTACTCAGGGTGCTCAGTGCTCAGTACTCAGCGTTCTGGGTGCTCAGTGCTCAGGGTCCTCGGTGCTCAGTACTCAGGGTGCTCAGTGCTCAGTACTCAGCGTGCTTTGTGCTCAGTGCTCAGGGTGCTGGGTGCTCAGTACTAAGGGTGCTGGGTGCTCAGTACTCAGGGTGCTGGGTGCTCAGTACTCAGGGTGCTGGGTGCTCAGTGCTCGGGGTGCTCGGTGATCAGTACTCAGGGTGCTGGGTGCTCAGTGCTCTTGGTGCTGGGTGCTCAGTGCTCGGGGTGCTGGGTGCTCAGTGCTCGGGGTGCTGGGTGCTCAGTACTCAGGGTGCTGGGTGCTCAGTACTCAGGGTGTTCGGTGCTCAGTATTCAGGGTGCTCAGTGCTCAGTACTCAGGGTGCTGGGTACTCAGTGCTCGGGGTGCTGGGTGCTCAGTACTCGGGGTGCTGGGTGCTCAGTACTCAGGGTGCTGGGTACTCAGTGCTCAGGGTGCTGGGTGCTCAGTACTCAGGGTGCTGGGTGCTCAGTACTCAGGGTGCTGGGTGCTCAGTACTCAGGGTGCTCAGTGCTCAGTACTCAGGGTGCTCAGTGCTCAGTACTCAGGGTGCTCAGTGCTCAGTACTCAGGGTGCTCAGTGCTCTGTGTGCTGTGTGCTCAGTTCTCGGGGTGCTGGGTGCTCAGTCCTCAGGGTGCTGGGTGCTCAGTGCTCAGGGTGCTCGGTACTCAGTGCTCAGGGTGCTGGGTGCTCAGTACTCAGGGTGCTGGGTGCTCAGTGCTCGGGGTGCTGGGTGCTCAGTACTCAGGGTGCTGGGTGCTCACTGCTCAGGGTGCTGGGTGCTCAGTGCTCAGGGTGCTCGGTGCTTTGTACTCAGGGTGCTCGGTGCTCGGGGTGCTGGGTGCTCAGTGCTCGGGGTGCTGGGTGCTCAGTGCTCGGGGTGCTGGGTGCTCAGTGCTCGGGGTGCTGGGTGCTCAGTGCTCAGGGTTCTGGGTGCTCAGTGCTCGGGGTGCTGGGTGCTCAGTACTCGGGGTGCTCGGTGCTCAGTACTCAGGTTGCTGGGTGCTCAGTGCTCAGGGTGCTGGGTGCTCAGTACTCAGGGTGCTGGGTGCTCGGTGCTCAGTACGCTGGGTGCTCAGTACTCAGGGTGCTGGCTGCTGAGTACTCAGGGTGCTCGGTGCTCAGTACTCAGGGTGCTGGGTGCTCAGTGCTCG
The DNA here is from genome assembly GCF_018167655.1 of Microtus oregoni. Classification (NCBI taxonomy): domain Eukaryota; kingdom Metazoa; phylum Chordata; class Mammalia; order Rodentia; family Cricetidae; genus Microtus; species Microtus oregoni. The sequence continues at coordinate 57,034 of NW_024543367.1, forward strand.
GGGTGCTGGGTGCTCATTACTCAGGGTGCTGGGTGCTCAGTACTCAGGGTGCTCAGTGCTCGGGGTGCTGGGTGCTCAGTACTCAGGGTGCTGGGTGCTCAATGCTCGGGGTGCTGGGTGCTCAGTGCTCAGGGTGCTGGGTGCTCAGTGATCGGGGTGCTGGTTGCTCAGTACTCAGGGTACTCAGTGCTCGGGGAGCTCGGTGCTCAGTACTCAGGGTGCTGGGTGCTCAGTACTCAGTGCTCGGGGTCCTGGGTGCTCCGTGCTCGGGGTGCTGGGTGCTCAGTGCTCTGGGTGCTTAGTGCTCAGTACTAAGTGTGCTGGGTGCTCACTACTCAGGGTGCTCAGTGCTCGGGGTGCTGGGTGCTCAGTACTCAGGGTGCTGGGTGCTCAGTTCTCAGGGTGCTGGGTGCTCATTCTCGGGGTGCTGGGTGCTCAGTGCTCGGGGTGCTGGGTGCTCAGTACTCAGGGTGCTGGGTGCTCCGTACTCAGGGTGCTGGGTGCTCATTACTTAGGGTGCTCGGTGCTCAGTACTCAGGTTGCTGAGTGCTCAGGGTGCTGGCTACTCAGTACTCAGGGTGCTGGGTGCTCAGTACTCAGGGTGCTGGGTGCTCAGTGCTCAGGGTGCTGGGTGCTCAGTACTCAGGGTGCTGGGTGCTCAGTACTCAGGGTGCTGGGTGCTCAGTGCTCGGGGTGCTGGGTGCTCAGTGCTCGGGGTGCTGGGACCTCATTGCTCGGGGTGCTGGGTGCTCAGTGCTCGGGGCGCTGGGTGCTCTGTGCTCGGGGTGCTCGGAGCTCAGTACACAGGGTGCTGGGTCCTCAGTGCTCGGGGTGCTCGGTGCTCAGTACTCAGGGTGCTGGGTGCTTAGTGCTCGGGGTGCTGGGTGCTCAGTACTCAGGGTGCTGCGTGCTCAGTACTCAGGGTGCTGGGTGCTCAGTACTCAGGGTGCTGGGTGCTCAGTGCTCAGGGTGCTGGGTGCTCAGTGCTCAGGGTGCTGGGTGCTCAGTGCTCGGGGTGCTGGGTGCTCAGTGCTCAGTATTCAGGGTGCTGGGTGCTCAGTGCTCGGGGTGCTGGGTGCTCAGTGCTCAGTACTCAGGGTGCTGGGTGCTCAGTGCTCAGGGTGCTGGGTGCTCAGTGCTCAGGGTGCTGGGTGCTCAGTGCTCAGGGTGCTGGGTACTCAGTGCTCAGGGAGCTGGGTACTCAGTGCTCGGGGTGCTGGGTGCTCAGTACTCAGGGTGCTGGGTGCTCAGTACTCAGGGAGCTCAGTGCTCAGTACTCAGGGTGCTCAGTGCTCAGTACTCAGGGTGCTCAGTGCTCTGTGTGCTGTGTGCTCAGTGCTCGGGGTGCTGGGTGCTCAGTCCTCAGGGTGCTGGGTGCTCAGTGCTCAGGTTGCTCGGTGCTCAGTGCTCAGGGTGCTGGGTGCTCAGTACTCAGGGTGCTGGGTGCTCAGTGCTCAGGGTGCTCGGTGCTTTGTACTCAGGGTGCTCGGTGCTCGGGTTGCTGGGTGCTCAGTGCTCGGGGTGCTGGGTGCTCAGTGCTCGGGGTGCTGGGTGCTCAGTGCTCCGGGTGCTGGGTGCTCAGTGCTCAGGGTTCTGGGTGCTCAGTGCTCGGGGTGCTGGGTGCTCAGTACTCGGGGTGCTCGGTGCTCAGTACTCAGGTTGCTGGGTGCTCAGTGCTCAGGGTGCTGGGTGCTCAGTACTCAGGGTGCTGGGTGCTCGGTGCTCAGTACGCTGGGTGCTCAGTACTCAGGGTGCTGTCTGCTGAGTACTCAGGGTGCTCGGTGCTCAGTAATCAGGGTGCTGGGTGCTCAGTGCTCGGGGTGCTGGGTGCTCATTACTCAGGGTGCTGGGTGCTCAGTACTCAGGGTGCTCAGTGCTCGGGGTGCTGGGTGCTCAGTACTCAGGGTGCTGGGTGCTCAATGCACGGGGTGCTGGGTGCTCAGTGCTCAGGGTGCTGGGTGCTCAGTGATCGGGGTGCTGGTTGCTCAGTACTCAGGGTGCTCAGTGCTCGGGGAGCTCGGTGCTCAGTACTCAGGGTGCTGGGTGCTCAGTACTCAGTGCTCGGGGTCCTGGGTGCTCCGTGCTCAGGGTGCTGGGTGCTCAGTGCTCTGGGTGCTTAGTGCTCAGTACTAAGTGTGCTGGGTGCTCAGTACTCAGGGTGCTCAGTGCTCGGGGTGCTGGGTGCTCAGTACTCAGGGTGCTGGGTGCTCAGTACTCAGATTGCTGGGTGCTCATTCTCGGGGTGCTGGGTGCTCAGTGCTCGGGGTGCTGGGTGCTCAGTACTCAGGGTGCTGGGTGCTCAGTACTCAGGCTGCTGGGGGCTCAGTACTCAGGGTGCTGGGTGCTCAGTACTCAGGGTGCTCGGTTCTCAGTACTCAGGGTGCTGGGAGCTCATTCTCGGGGTGCTGGGTGCTCAGTGCTCGGGGTGCTGGGTGCTCAGTACTCATTGTGCTGGGGGCTCAGTACTCAGGGTGGTGGGTGCTCAGTACTCAGGGTGATCTGTTCTCAGTACTCAGGGTGCTGGGTGCTCAGTGCTCGGGGTGCTGTGTGCACAGTGCTCAGGGTGCTGGGTGCTCAGTGCTCGGGGTGCTCAGTACTCAGGGTGCTGTGTGTTCAGTGCTCAGGGTACTGGGTGCTCAGTACTCAGGGTGCTTGGTGCTCAGTACTCAGGGTGCTGGTTGCTCAGTACTCGGGGTGCTGGGTGCTCAGTACTCGGGGTGCTGGGTGCACAGTGCTCAGGGTGCTGGCTGTTCAGTGCTCAGGGTGCTGGGTGCTCAGTACTCAGGGTGCTCAGTGCTCAGTACTCAGCGTTCTGGGTGCTCAGTGCTCAGGGTCCTCGGTGCTCAGTACTCAGGGTGCTCAGTGCTCAGTACTCAGCGTGCTTTGTGCTCAGTGCTCAGGGTGCTGGGTGCTCAGTACTAAGGGTGCTCTGTGCTCAGTACTCAGGGTGCTGGGTGCTCAGTACTCAGGGTGCTGGTTGCTCAGTGCTCGGGGTGCTCGGTGATCAGTACTCAGGGTGCTGGGTGCTCAGTGCTCTTGGTGCTGGGTGCTCAGTGCTCGGGGTGCTGGGTGCTCAGTGCTCGGGGTGCTGGGTGCTCAGTACTCAGGGTGCTGGGTGCTCAGTACTCAGGGTGTTCGGTGCTCAGTATTCAGGGTGCTCAGTGCTCAGTACTCAGGGTGCTGGGTGCTCAGTGCTCGGGGTGCTGGGTGCTCAGTACTCGGGGTGCTGGGTGCTCAGTACTCAGGGTGCTGGGTACTCAGTGCTCAGGGTGCTGGGTGCTCAGTACTCAGGGTGCTGGGTGCTCAGTACTTAGGGTGCTCGGTGCTCATTACTCAGGGTGCTGGGTGCTCAGTGCTCAGGGTGCTCAGTGCTCAGTACTCAGCGTGCTTTGTGCTCAGTGCTCAGGATGCTGGGTGCTCAGTACTCAGGGTGCTGGGTGCTCAGTACTCACGGTGCTGGGTGCTCAGTGCTCAGGGTGCTGGGTGCTCAGTACTCAGTGCTCAGGATGCTGGGTGCTCAGTGCTCAGGGTGCTCGGTGCTCAGTACTCAGTGCTCAGGGTGATGGGTGCTCAGTGCTCAGGGTGCTCGGTGCTCAGTGCTCAGGGTCCTGGGTGCTCAGTACTCAGGGTGCTGGGTGCTTAGTACTCAGGGTGCTCAGTGCTCAGTACACAGGGTGCTGGGTGCTCAGTGCTCGGGGTGCTGGGTGCTCAGTGCTCAGTACTCAGGGTGCTGGGTGCTCAGTGCTCGGGGTGCTGGGTGCTCAGTACTCAGCGTGCTGGGTGCTCAGTACTCAGGGTGCTGGGTGCGCAGTGCTCAGAGTGCTGGGTGCTCAGTGCTCAGGGTGCTATGTGCTCAGTGATCGGGGTGCTGGGTGCTCAGTGCTCAGGGTGCTGGCTGCTCAGTGCTCAGGGTGCTGGGTGCTCAGTGCTCAGGGTGCTCGGTGCTCAGTACTCAGTGCTCAGGGTGATGGGTGCTCAGTGCTCGGGGTGCTCGGTGCTCAGTGCTCAGGGTCCTGGGTGCTCAGTACTCAGCGTGCTGGGTGCTCAGTGCTCAGGGTGCTGGGTGGTCAGTGCTCAGGGTGCTATGTGCTCAGTGATCGGGGTGCTGGGTGCTCAGTACTCAGGGTGCTCAGTGCTCGGGGAGCTCGGTGCTCAGTTCTCAGGGTGCTCGGTGCTCAGTGTTTGGGGTGCTGGGTGCTCAGTACTCAGGGTGATGCGTGCTCAGTGCTCAGGGTGCTGGGTGCTCAGTGCTCAGGGTGCTGGGTGCTCAGTACTCAGTGCTCAGGATGCTGGGTGCTCAGTGCTCAGGGTGCTGGGTGCTCAGTGCTCAGGGTGCTGGGTGCTCAGTACTCAGGGTGCTGGGTGCTCAGTACTTAGGGTGCTCGGTGCTCATTACTCAGGGTGCTGGGTGCTCAGTGCTCAGGGTGCTCAGTGCTCAGTACTCAGCGTGCTTTGTGCTCAGTGCTCAGGATGCTGGGTGCTCAGTACTCAGGGTGCTGGGTGCTCAGTACTCACGGTGCTGGGTGCTCAGTGCTCAGGGTGCTGGGTGCTCAGTACTCAGTGCTCAGGATGCTGGGTGCTCAGTGCTCAGGGTGCTCGGTGCTCAGTACTCAGTGCTCAGGGTGATGGGTGCTCAGTGCTCAGGGTGCTCGGTGCTCAGTGCTCAGGGTCCTGGGTGCTCAGTACTCAGGGTGCTGGGTGCTTAGTACTCAGGGTGCTCAGTGCTCAGTACACAGGGTGCTGGGTACTCAGTGCTCGGGGTGCTGGGTGCTCAGTGCTCAGTACTCAGGGTGCTGGGTGCTCAGTGCTCGGGGTGCTGGGTGCTCAGTACTCAGCGCGCTGGGTCCTCAGTACTCAGGGTGCTGGGTGCGCAGTGCTCAGAGTGCTGGGTGCTCAGTGCTCAGGGTGCTATGTGCTCAGTGATCGGGGTGCTGGGTGCTCAGTGCTCAGGGTGCTGGCTGCTCAGTGCTCAGGGTGCTGGGTGCTCAGTGCTCAGGGTGCTCGGTGCTCAGTACTCAGTGCTCAGGGTGATGGGTGCTCAGTGCTCGGGGTGCTCGGTGCTCAGTGCTCAGGGTCCTGGGTGCTCAGTACTCAGGGTGCTGGGTGCTTAGTACTCAGGGTGCTCAGTCCTCAGTACACAGGGTGCTGGGTGCTCAGTGCTCGGGGTGCTGGGTGCTCAGTGCTCAGTACTCAGGGTGCTGGGTGCTCAGTGCTCAGGGTGCTGGGTGCTCAGTACTCAGCGTGCTGGGTGCTCAGTGCTCAGGGTGCTGGGTGGTCAGTGCTCAGGGTGCTATGTGCTCAGTGATCGGGGTGCTGGGTGCTCAGTACTCAGGGTGCTCAGTGCTCGGGGAGCTCGGTGCTCAGTTCTCAGGGTGCTCGGTGCTCAGTGTTTGGGGTGCTGGGTGCTCAGTACTCAGGGTGATGCGTGCTCAGTGCTCAGGGTGCTGGGTGCTCAGTGCTCAGGGTGCTGGGTGCTCAGTACTCAGTGCTCAGGATGCTGGGTGCTCAGTGCTCAGGGTGCTGGGTGCTCAGTGCTCAGGGTGCTCAGTGTTCAGTGCTCAGTACTCAGGGTGCTGGGTGCTCAGTACTTAGGGTGCTGGGTGCTCAGTGCTCGGGGTGCTGGGTGCTCAGTACTTAGGGTGCTGGGTGCTCAGTGCTCGGGGTGCTGGGTCCTCAGTACTCAGGGTGCTGGGTGCTCAGTACTCAGGGTGCTGGGTCCTCAGTGCTCAGGGTGCTGGGTGCTCAGTACTCAGTGTGTTCAGTGCTCATGGTGCTGGGTGCTCAGAACTCAGGGTGCTGGGTGCTCAGTACTCAGGGTGCTGGGTGCTCAGTACTCAGGGTGCTTGGTGCTCAGTACTCAGGGTGCTGGGTGCTCCGTGCTCAGGGTGCTCGGTGCTCAGTACTCATGGTGCTGGGTGCTCATTCTCGGGGTGCTGGGTGCTCAGTACTCAGGTTGCTCAGTACTCTGGGTGCTCGGTGCTCAGTACTCATGGTGCTGGGTGCTCAGTACTCAGGGTGCTAGGTGCTCAGTTCTCAGGGTGCTCGGTGCTCAGTGTTTGGGGTGCTGGGTGCTCAGTACTCAGGGTGCTGGGTGCTCAGTGCTTGGGGTGCTCGGTGCTAAGTACTCAGGGTGCTGTGTGCTCAGTACTCGGGGTGCTGCTTGCTCAGTGTTCAGGGTGCTGGGTGCTCAGTGCTCGGGGTGCTGGGTGCTCAGTGCTCAGGGTGCTGGCTGCTCAGTGCTCAGGGTGCTGGGTGCTCAGTACTCAGGGTGCTCGGTGCTCAGTACTCAGGGTGCTCAGTGCTCAGTACTCAGCGTGCTGGGTACTCAGTGCTCAGGGTGCTCGGTGGTCAGTACTCGGGGTGCTGGGAGCTCAGTGCTCGGGGTGCTGGGTGCTCAGTGCTCAGTACTCAGGGTGCTGGGTGCTCAGTGCTCGGGGTGCTGGGTGCTCAGTACTCAGGGTGCTGGGTGCTGAGTGCTCGGGGTGCTGGGTGCTCAGTGCTCAGGGTGCTGGGTGCTTAGTGATCGGGGTGCTGGGTGCTCAGTACTCAGGGTGCTCAGTGCTCGGGGAGCTCGGTGCTCAGTACTCAGGGTGCTGGGTGCTCAGTACTCAGTGCTCGGGGTCCTGGGTGCTCCGTGCTCGGGGTGCTGGGTGCTCAGTGCTCTGGGTGCTTAGTGCTCAGTACTCAGGGTGCTGGGTGCTCAGTACTCAGGGTGCTCAGTGCTCGGGGTGCTGGGTGCTCAGTACTCAGGGTGCTGGGTGCTCAGTACTCAGGGTGCTGGGTGCTCAGTGCTCAGGGTCCTCGGTGCTCAGTACTTAGGGTGCTCAGTGCTCATTACTCAGCGTGCTTTGTGCTCAGTGCTCAGGGTGCTGGGTGCTCAGTACTCAGTGTGCTGGGTGCTCAGTACTCAGGGTGCTGGGGGCTCAGTACTCAGGGTGCTGGGTGCTCAGTACTCAGGGTGCTGGATGCTCAGTACTCAGGGTGCTGGGTGTTCAGTACTCAGGGTGCTGGGTGCTCAGTGCTCAGGGTGCTGGGTGCTCAGTGCTCAGGGTGCTGGGTGCTCAGTGCTCAGGGTGTTTGGTGCTCAGTGCTCAGGGTGCTGGGTGCTCAGTGCTCAGGGTGCTGGGTGCTCAGTACTCAGGGTGCTGGGTGCTCAGTGCTCAGGGTGCTGGGTGCTCAGTGCTCGGGGTGCTGGGTGCTCAGTACTCAGGGTGCTGGGTGCTCAGTACTCAGGGTGCTGGGTGCTCAGTACTCGGGGTGCTGGGTGCTCAGTGCTCAGCGTGCTGGGTGCTCAGTACTCAGGGTGCTCGGTGCTCAGTGCTTGGGGTGCTGGGTGCTCAGTACTCAGGGTGCTGGGTGCTCAGTGCTCAGGGTGCTGGGTGCTCAGTGCTCAGGGTGCTGGGTGCTCAGTACTCAGTGCTCAGGATGCTGGGTGCTCAGTGCTCGGGCTGCTGGGTGCTCAGTGCTCAGGGTGCTGGGTGCTCAGTACTCAGGGTGCTGGGTTCTCATTACTCAGGGTGCTGGGTGCACAGTGCTAGGGGTGCTGGGTGCTCAGAGCTCGGGGTCTGGGTGCTCAGTACTCAGGGTGCTGGGTGCTCAGTACTCAGGATGCTGGGTGCTCAGTGCTCAGGGTGCTGGGTGCTCAGTGCTCGGGGTGCTGGGTGCTCAGTGCTTAAGGTGCTGGGTGCTCAGTGCTCAGGGTGCTGGGTGTTCAATGCTCGGGGTGCTGGGTGCTGAGTGCTCTGGGTGCAGGGTGCTCAGTGCTCGGGGTGCTCGGTGCTCAGTGCTCAGGGTCCTGGGTGCTCAGTACTCAGGGTGCTGGGTGCTTTGTACTCAGGGTGCTCAGGGCTCAGTACACAGGGTGCTGGGTGCTCAGTGCTCGGGGTGCTGGGTGCTCAGTGCTCAGTACTCAGGGTGCTGGGTGCTCAGTGCTCGGGGTGCTGGGTGCTCAGTACTCAGGGTGCTGGGTGCTCAGTGCTCGGGGTGCTGGGTGCTCAGTGCTCAGGGTGCTGGGTGCTCAGTGATCGGGGTGCTGGGTGCTCAGTACTCAGGGTGCTCAGTGCTCGGGGAGCTCGGTGCTCAGTACTCAGGGTGCTGGGTGCTCAGTACTCAGTGCTCGGGGTCCTGGGTGCTCCGTGCTCGGGGTGCTGGGTGCTCAGTGCTCTGGGTGCTTAGTGCTCAGTACTCAGGGTGCTGGGTGCTCAGTACTCAGGGTGCTCAGTGCTCGGGGTGCTGGGTGCTCAGTACTCAGGGTGCTGGGTGCTCAGTACTCAGGGTGCTGGGTGCTCAGTGCTCAGGGTCCTCGGTGCTCAGTACTAAGGGTGCTCAGTGCTCATTACTCAGCGTGCTTTGTGCTCAGTGCTCAGGGTGCTGGGTGCTCAGTACTCAGTGTGCTGGGTGCTCAGTACTCAGGGTGCTGGGGGCTCAGTACTCAGGGTGCTGGGTGCTCAGTACTCAGGGTGCTGGGTGCTCAGTACTCAGGGTGCTGGGTGCTCAGTACTCAGGGTGCTGGGTGCTCAGTACTCAGGGTGCTGGGTGCTCAGTACTCAGGGTGCTCGGTTCTCAGTACTCAGGGTGCTGGGTGCTCATTCTCGGGGTGCTAGGTGCTCAGTGCTCGGGGTGCTTGGTGCTCAGTACTAAGGGTGCTGGGGGCTCAGTACTCAGGGTGCTGGGTGCTCAGTGCTCAGGGTACTGGGTGCACAGTGCCCAGGGTGCTGGGTGCTCAGTGCTCAGGGTGCTCAGTACTCAGGGTGCTGTGTGTTCAGTGCTCAGGGTACTGGGTGCTCAGTACTCAGGGTGCTTGGTGCTCAGTACTCAGGGTGCTGGGTGCTCAGTACTCGGGGTGCTGGGTGCTCAGTACTCGGGGTGCTGTGTGCACAGTGCTCAGGGTGCTGGGTGCTCAGTGCTTGGGGTGCTGGGTGCTCAGTGCTCAGGCTGCTGGCTGCTCAGTGCTCAGGGTGCTGGGTGCTCAGTACTCAGGGTGCTCAGTGCTCAGTACTCAGCATGCTGGGTGCTCAGTCCTCAGGTTCCTCGGTGCTCTGTACTCAGGGTGCTCAGTGCTCAGTACTCAGCGTGATTTGTGCTCAGTGCTCAGGGTGCTGGGTGCTCAGTACTCAGGGTGCTGGGTGCTCAGTACTCAGGGTGCTGGGTGCTCAGTACTCAGGGTGCTGGGTGCTCAGTGCTCGGGTTGCTCGGTGATCAGTACTAAGAGTGCTGGGTGCTCAGTGCTCAGGGTACTGGGTACTCAGTACTCAGGGAGCTGGGTGCTCAGTGCTCAGGGTGCTGGGTGCTCAGTGCTCAGGGTGCTGGGTGCTCAGTGCTCGGGGTGCTGGGTGCTCAGTGCTCAGGGTGCTGGGTGCTCAGTGCTCAGGGTGCTGGGTGCTCAGTGCTCAGGGTGCTGGGTGCTCAGTGCTCGGGGTGCTGGGTGCTCAGTGCTCGGGGTGCTGGGTGCTCAGTGCTCGGGGTGCTGGGGGCTCAGTACTCAGGGTGCTGGGTGCTCAGTACTCAGTGTGTTCGGTGCTCAGTACTCAGGGTGCTCAGTGCTCAGTACTCAGGGTGCTGGGTGCTCAGTGCTCGGGGTGCTGGGTGCTCAGTACTCGGGGTGCTGGGTGCTCAGTACTCAGGGTGCTGGGTGCTCAGTGCTCAGGGTGCTGGGTGCTCAGTACTCAGGGTGCTGGGTGCTCATTACTTAGGGTGATCGGTGCTCAGTACTCAGGTTGCTGAGTGCTCAGGGTGCTGGGTACTCAGTACTCAGGGTGCTGGGTGCTCAGTACTCAGGGTGCTGGGTGCTCAGTTCTCAGGGTGCTGGGTGCTCAGTACTCAGGGTGCTGGGTGCTCAGTACTCAGGGTGCTTGGTGCTCAGTGCTCGGGGTGCTGGGTGCTCAGTGCTCGGGGTGCTGGGGGCTCAGTGCTCGGGGTGCTGGGTGCTCAGTGCTCGGGGCGCTGGGTGCTTTGTGCTCCGGGTGCTCGGAGCTCAGTACTCAGGGTGCTGGGTGCTCAGTGCTCGGGGTGCTCGGTGCTCAGTACTCAGGGTGCTGGGTGCTTAGTGCTCGGGGTGCTGGGTGCTCAGTACTCAGGGTGCTGCGTGCTCAGTACTCAGGGTGCTGGGTGATCTGTACTCAGGGTGCTGGGTGATCTGTACTCGGGTGCTGGGTGCTCAGTGCTCAGGTTGCTGGGTGCTCAGTGCTCGGGTGCTGGGTGCTCAGTGCTCAGTACTCAGGGTGCTGGGTGCTCAGTGCTCGGGGTGCTGGGTGCTCAGTGCTCAGTACTCAGGGTGCTGGGTGCTCAGTGCTCAGGGTGCTGGGTGCTCAGTGCTCAGGGTGCTGGGTGCTCAGTGCTCAGGGTGCTGGGTACTCAGTGCTCAGGGAGCTGGGTACTCAGTGCTCGGGGTGCTGGGTGCTCAGTACTCAGGGTGCTGGGTGCTCAGTACTCAGGGTGCTCAGTGCTCAGTACTCAGGGTGCTCAGTGCTCAGTACTCAGGGTGCTCAGTGCTCTGTGTGCTGTGTGCTCAGTGCTCGGGGTGCTGGGTGCTCAGTCCTCAGGGTGCTGGGTGCTCAGTGCTCAGGGTGCTCGGTGCTCAGTGCTCAGGGTGCTGGGTGCTCAGTACTCAGGGTGCTGGGTGCTCAGTGCTCGGGGTGCTGGGTGCTCAGTACTCAGGGTGCTGGGTGCTCACTGCTCAGGGTGCTGGGTGCTCAGTGCTCAGGGTGCTCTGTGCTTTGTACTCAGGGTGCTCGGTGCTCGGGGTGCTGGGTGCTCAGTGCTCGGGGTGCTGGGTGCTCAGTGCTCGGGGTGCTGGGTGCTCAGTGCTCGGGGTGCTGGGTGCTCAGTGCTCAGGGTTCTGGGTGCTCAGTGCTCGGGGTGCTGGGTGCTCAGTACTCGGGGTGCTCGGTGCTCAGTACTCAGGTTGCTGGGTGCTCAGTGCTCAGGGTGCTGGGTGCTCAGTACTCAGGGTGTTGGGTGCTCATTACTTAGGGTGCTCGGTGCTCAGTACTCAGGTTGCTGAGTGCTCAGGCTGCTGGGTACTCAGTACTCAGGGTGCTGGGTGCTCAGTACTCAGGGTGCTGGGTGCTCAGTGCTCAGGGTGCTGGGTGCTCAGTACTCAGGGTGCTGGGTGCTCAGTACTCAGGGTGCTGGGTGCTCAGTGCTCGGGGTGCTGGGTGCTCAGTGCTCAGGGTGCTGGGGGCTCATTGCTCGGGGTGCTGGGTGATCAGTGCTCGGGGCGCTGGGTGCTCTGTGCTCGGGGTGCTCGGAGCTCAGTACACAGGGTGCTGGGTGCTCAGTGCTCGGGGTGCTCGGTGCTCAGTACTCAGGGTGCTGGGTGCTTAGTGCTCGGGGTGCTGGGTGCTCAGTACTCAGGGTGCTGCGTGCTCAGTACTCAGGGTGCTGGGTGATCAGTACTCAGGGTGCTGGGTCATCTGTACTCGGGTGCTGGGTGCTCAGTGCTCAGGGTGCTGGGTGCTCAGTGCTCGGGGTGCTGGGTGCTCAGTGCTCAGTACTCAGGGTGCTGGGTGCTCAGTGCTCGGGGTGCTGGGTGCTCAGTGCTCAGTACTCAGGGTGCTGGGTGCTCAGTGCTCAGGGTGCTGGGTGCTCAGTGCTCAGGGTGCTGGGTGCTCAGTGCTCAGGGTGCTGGGTACTCAGTGCTCAGGGAGCTGGGTACTCAGTGCTCGGGGTGCTGGGTGCTCAGTACTCAGGGTGCTGGGTGCTCAGTACTCAGGGAGCTCAGTGCTCAGTACTCAGGGTGCTCAGTGCTCAGTACTCAGGGTGCTCAGTGCTCTGTGTGCTGTGTGCTCAGTGCTCGGGGTGCTGGGTGCTCAGTCCTCAGGGTGCTGGGTGCTCAGTGCTCAGGGTGCTCGGTGCTCAGTGCTCAGGGTGCTGGGTGCTCATTACTCAGGGTGCTGGGTGCTCAGTGCTCGGGGTGCTGGGTGCTCAGTACTCAGGGTGCTGGGTGCTCACTGCTCAGGGTGCTGGGTGCTCAGTGCTCAGGGTGCTCGGTGCTTTGTACTCAGGGTGCTCGGTGCTCGGGTTGCTGGGTGCTCAGTTCTCGGGGTGCTGGGTTCTCGGTGCTCGGGGTGCTGGGTGCTCAGTGCTCGGGGTGCTGGGTGCTCAGTGCTCAGGGTTCTGGGTGCTCAGTGCTCGGGGTGCTGGGTGCTCAGTACTCGGGGTGCTCGGTGCTCAGTACTCAGGTTGCTGGGTGCTCAGTGCTCAGGGTGCTGGGTGCTCAGTACTCAGGGTGCTGGGTGCTCGGTGCTCAGTACGCTGGGTGCTCAGTACTCAGGGTGCTGTCTGCTGAGTACTCAGGGTGCTCGGTGCTCAGTAATCAGGGTGCTGGGTGCTCAGTGCTCGGGGTGCTGGGTGCTCATTACTCAGGGTGCTGGGTGCTCAGTACTCAGGGTGCTCAGTGCTCGGGGTGCTGGGTGCTCAGTACTCAGGGTGCTGGGTGCTCAATGCTCGGGGTGCTGGGTGCTCAGTGCTCAGGGTGCTGGGTGCTCAGTGATCGGGGTGCTGGTTGCTCAGTACTCAGGGTGCTCAGTGCTCGGGGAGCTCGGTGCTCAGTACTCAGGGTGCTGGGTGCTCAGTACTCAGTGCTCGGGGTCCTGGGTGCTCCGTGCTCGGGGTGCTGGGTGCTCAGTGCTCTGGGTGCTTAGTGCTCAGTACTAAGGGTGCTGGGTGCTCAGTACTCAGGGTGCTCAGTGCTCGGGGTGCTGGGTGCTCAGTACTCAGGGTGCTGGGTGCTCAGTACTCAGGGTGCTGGGTGCTCATTCTCGGGGTGCTGGGTGCTCAGTGCTCGGGGTGCTGGTTGCTCAGTACTCAGGGTGCTGGGTGCTCAGTACTCAGGCTGCTGGGGGCTCAGTACTCAGGGTGCTGGGTGCTCAGTACTCAGGGTTCTCGGTTCTCAGTACTCAGGGTGCTGGGAGCTCATTCTCGGGGTGCTGGGTGCTCAGTGCTCGGGGTGCTGGGTGCTCAGTACTCATTGTGCTGGGGGCTCAGTACTCAGGGTGGTGGGTGCTCAGTACTCAGGGTGATCTGTTCTCAGTACTCAGGGTGCTGGGTGCTCAGTGCTCGGGGTACTGTGTGCACAGTGCTCAGGGTGCTGGGTGCTCAGTGCTCGGGGTGCTCAGTACTCAGGGTGCTGTGTGTTCAGTGCTCAGGGTACTGGGTGCTCAGTACTCAGGGTGCTTGGTGCTCAGTACTCAGGGTGCTGGTTGCTCGGTACTCGGGGTGCTGGGTGCTCAGTACTCGGGGTGCTGGGTGCACAGTGCTCAGGGTGCTGGCTGCTCAGTGCTCAGGGTGCTGGGTGCTCAGTACTCAGGGTGCTCAGTGCTCAGTACTCAGCGTTCTGGGTGCTCAGTGCTCAGGGTCCTCGGTGCTCAGTACTCAGGGTGCTCAGTGCTCAGTACTCAGCGTGCTTTGTGCTCAGTGCTCAGGGTGCTGGGTGCTCAGTACTCAGGGTGCTCAGTGCTCAGTACTCAGCGTTCTGGGTGCTCAGTGCTCAGGGTCCTCGGTGCTCAGTACTCAGGGTGCTCAGTGCTCAGTACTCAGCGTGCTTTGTGCTCAGTACTCAGGGTGCTGGGTGCTCAGTGCTCGGGGTGCTCGGTGATCAGTACTCAGGGTGCTGGGTGCTCAGTGCTCTTGGTGCTGGGTGCTCAGTGCACGGGGTGCTGGGTGCTCAGTGCTCGGGGTGCTGGGTGCTCAGTACTCAGGGTGCTGGGTGCTCAGTACTCAGGGTGTTCGGTGCTCAGTATTCAGGGTGCTCAGTGCTCAGTACTCAGGGTGCTGGGTGCTCAGTGCTCGGGGTGCTGGGTGCTCAGTACTCGGGGTGCTGGGTGCTCAGTACTCAGGGTGCTGGGTACTCAGTGCTCAGGGTGCTGGGTGCTCAGTACTCAGGGTGCTGGGTGCTCAGTACTTAGGGTGCTCGGTGCTCATTACTCAGGGTTCTGGGTGCTCAGTGCTCAGGGTGCTCGGTGCTCAGTACTCAGCATGCTTTGTGCTCAGTGCTCAGGGTGCTGGGTGCTCAGTACTCAGGGTGCTGGGTGCTCAGTACTCACGGTGCTGGGTGCTCAGTGCTCAGGGTGCTGGGTGCTCAGTACTCAGGGTGCTGGGTGCTCAGTACTTAGGGTGCTCGGTGCTCATTACTCAGGGTTCTGGGTGCTCAGTGCTCAGGGTGCTCAGTGCTCAGTACTCAGCATGCTTTGTGCTCAGTGCTCAGGGTGCTGGGTGCTCAGTACTCAGGGTGCTGGGTGCTCAGTACTCACGGTGCTGGGTGCTCAGTGCTCAGGGTGCTGGGTTCTCAGTACTCAGTGCTCAGGATGCTGGGTGCTCAGTGCTCAGGGTGCTCGGTGCTCAGTACTCAGTGCTCAGGGTGATGGGTGCTCAGTGCTCAGGGTGCTCGGTGCTCAGTGCTCAGGGTCCTGGGTGCTCAGTACGCAGGGTGCTGGGTGCTTAGTACTCAGGGTGCTCAGTGCTCAGTACACAGGGTGCTGGGTGCTCAGTGCTCGGGGTGCTGGGTGCTCAGTGCTCAGTACTCAGGGTGCTGGGTGCTCAGTGCTCGGGGTGCTGGGTGCTCAGTACTCAGGGTGCTGGGTGCGCAGTGCTCAGAGTGCTGGGTGCTCAGTGCTCAGGGTGCTATGTGCTCAGTGATCGGGGTGCTGGGTGCTCAGTGCTCAGGGTGCTGGCTGCTCAGTGCTCAGGGTGCTGGGTGCTCAGTGCTCAGGGTGCTCGGTGCTCAGTACTCAGTGCTCAGGGTGATGGGTGCTCAGTGCTCGGGGTGCTCGGTGCTCAGTGCTCAGGGTCCTGGGTGCTCAGTACTCAGGGTGCTGGGTGCTTAGTACTCAGGGTGCTCAGTGCTCAGTACACAGGGTGCTGGGTGCTCAGTGCTCGGGGTGCTGGGTGCTCAGTGCTCAGTACTCAGGGTGCTGGGTGCTCAGTGCTCAGGGTGCTGGGTGCTCAGTACTCAGCGTGCTGGGTGCTCAGTGCTCAGGGTGCTGGGTGGTCAGTGCTCAGGGTGCTATGTGCTCAGTGATCGGGGTGCTGGGTGCTCAGTACTCAGGGTGCTCAGTGCTCGGGGAGCTCGGTGCTCAGTTCTCAGGGTGCTCGGTGCTCAGTGTTTGGGGTGCTGCGTGCTCAGTACTCAGGGTGATGCGTGCTCAGTGATCGGGGTGCTGGGTGCTCAGTACTCAGGGTGCTCAGTGCTCGGGGAGCTCGGTGCTCAGTTCTCAGGGTGCTCGGTGCTCAGTGTTTGGGGTGCTGGGTGCTCAGTACTCAGGGTGATGTGTTCTCAGTGCTCAGGGTGCTCGGTCCTCAGTACTCAGGTTGCTGAGTGCTCAGGGTGCTGGGTACTCAGTACTCAGGGTGCTGGGTGCTCAGTACTCAGGGTGCTGGGTGCTCAGTGCTCAGCGTGCTGGGTGCTCAGTACTCAGGGTGCTGGGTGCTCAGTGCTCGGGGTGCTGGGTGCTCAGTGCTCGGGGTGCTGGGGGCTCAGTGCTCGGGGTGCTGGGTGCTCAGTGCTCGGGGCGCTGGGTGCTCTGTGCTCGGGGTACTCGGAGCTCAGTACTCAGGGTGCTGGGTGCTCAGTGCTCGGGGTGATGGGTGCTCAGTGCTCAGTACTCAGGGTGCTGGGTGCTCAGTGCTCAGGGTGCTGGGTGCTCAGTGCTCAGGGTGCTGGGTGCTCAGTGCTCAGGGTGCTGGGTACTCAGTGCTCAGGGAGCTGGGTACTCAGTGCTCGGGGTGCTGGTTGCTCAGTACTCAGGTTGCTGGGTGCTCAGTACTCAGGGTGCTCAGTGCTCAGTACTCAGGGTGCTCAGTGCTCAGTACTCAGGGTGCTCAGTGCTCAGTGTGCTGTGTGCTCAGTGCTCGGGGTGCTGGGTGCTCAGTCCTCAGGGTGCTGGGTGGTCAGTGCTCAGGGTGCTCGGTGCTCAGTGCTCAGGGTGCTGGGTGCTCAGTACTCAGGGTGCTGGGTGCTCAGTGCTCGGGGTGCTGGGTGCTCAGTACTCATTGTGCTGGGTGCTCACTGCTCAGGGTGCTGGGTGCTCAGTGCTCAGGGTGCTCGGTGCTTTGTACTCAGGGTGCTCGGTGCTCGGGGTGCTGGGTGCTCAGTGCTCGGGGTGCTGGGTGCTCAGTGCTCGGGGTGCTGGGTGCTCAGTGCTCGGGGTGCTGGGTGCTCAGTGCTCAGGGTGCTGGGTGCTCAGTGCTCGGGGTGCTGGGTGCTCAGTGCTCGGGGTGCTCGGTGCTCAGTACTCAGGTTGATGGGTGCTCAGTGCTCAGGGTGCTGGGTGCTCAGTACTCAGGGTAATGGGTGCTCGGTGCTCAGTACCCTGGGTGCTCAGTACTCAGGGTGCTGGCTGCTGAGTACTCAGGGTGCTCGGTGCTCAGTACTCAGGGTGCTGGGTGCTCAGTGCTCGGGGTGCTGGGTGCTCATTACTCAGGGTGCTGGGTGCTCAGTACTCAGGGTGCTCAGTGCTCGGGGTGCTGGGTGCTCAGTACTCAGGGTGCTGGGTGCTCAGTGCTCGGGGTGCTGGGTGCTCAGTGCTCAGGGTGCTGGGTGCTCAGTGATCGGGGTGCTGGGTGCTCATTACTCAGGGTGCTCAGTGCTTGGGGAGCTCGGTGCTCAGTACTCAGGGTGCTGGGTGCTCAGTACTCAGTGCTCGGGGTCCTGGGTGCTCCGTGCTCGGGGTGCTGGGTGCTAAGTGCTCTGGGTGCTTAGTGCTCAGTACTCAGGGTGCTGGGTGCTCAGTACTCAGGGTGCTCAGTGCTCGGGGTGCTGGGTGCTCAGTACTCAGGGTGCTGGGTGCTCAGTGCTCAGGGTCCTCGGTGCTCAGTACTCAGGGTGCTCAGTGCTCATTACTCAGCGTGCTTTGTGCTCAGTGCTCAGGGTGCTGGGTGCTCAGTACTCAGTGTGCTGGGTGCTCAGTACTCAGGGTGCTGGGGGCTCAGTACTCAGGGTGCTGGGTGCTCAGTACTCAGGGTGCTGGGTGCTCAGTACTCAGGGTGCTGGGTGCTCAGTACTCAGGGTGCTGGGGGCTCAGTACTCAGGGTGCTGGGTGCTCTTTACTCAGGGTGCTCGGTTCTCAGAACTCAGGGTGCTGGGTGCTCAGTGCTCGGGGTGCTTGGTGCTCAGTACTAAGGGTGCTGGGGGCTCAGTACTCAGGGTGCTGGGTGCTCAGTACTCACGGTGATCTGTTCTCAGTACTCAGGGTACTGGGTGCTCAGTGCTCGGGGTGCTGGGTGCTCAGTACTCAGGGTGCTGGGTGCTCAGTACTCAGGGTGCTGGGTGCTCAGTGCTCGGGGTGCTGGGTGCTCAGTGCTCGGGGTGCTGGGGGCTCAGTGCTCGCGGTGCTGGGTGCTCAGTGCTCAGGGTGCTGGGTGCTCAGTACTCAGGGTGCTGGGTGCTCAGTACTCAGGGTGCTGGGTGCTCAGTGCTCGGGGTGCTGGGTGCTCAGTGCTCGGGGTGCTGGGGGCTCAGTGCTCGCGGTGCTGGGTGCTCAGTGCTCGGGGCGCTGGGTGCTCTGTGCTCGGGGTGCTCAGAGCTCAGTACTCAGGGTGCTGGGTGCTCAGTGCTCGGGGTGCTCGGTGATCAGTACTTAGGGTGCTCTGTGCTTAGTGCTCGGGGTGCTCGGTAGTCAGTAAGTTGGGTGCTCACTACTCAGGGTGCTGGGTGCTCAGTGCTCAGGGTGCTGGGTGCTCAGTGCTCAGTACTCAGGGTGCTGGGTGCTCAGTGCTCGGGGTGCTGGGTTCTCAGTGCTCAGTACTCAGGGTGCTTGGTGCTCAGTGCTCAGGGTGCTGGGTGCTCAGTGCTCAGGGTGCTGGGTGCTCAGTGCTCAGGGTGCTGGGTACTCAGTGCTCAGGGAGCTGGGTACTCAGTGCTCGGGGTGCTGGGTGCTCAGTACTCAGGGTGCTGGGTGCTCAGTACTCAGGGTGCTGGATGATCAGTACTCGGGTGCTGGGTGCTCAGTGCTCAGGGTGCTGGGTGCTCAGTGCTCGGGGTGCTGGGTTCTCATTGCTCAGTACTCAGGGTGCTGGGTGCTCAGTGCTCGGGGTGCTGGGTGCTCAGTGCTCAGTACTCAGGGTGCTGGGTGCTCAGTGCTCAGGGTGCTGGGTGCTCAGTACTCAGGGTGCTCAGTGCTCAGTGTGCTGTGTGCTCAGTGCTCGGGGTGCTGGGTGCTCAGTCCTCAGGGTGCTGGGTGCTCAGTGATCAGGGTGCTCGGTGCTCATTGCTCAGGGTGCTGGGTGCTCAGTACTCAGGGTGCTGGGTGCTCAGTGCTCGGGGTGCTGGGTGCTCAGTACTCAGGGTGCTGGGTGCTCACTGCTCAGGGTGCTGGGAGCTCAGTGCTCAGGGTGCTCGGTGCTTTGTACTCAGGGTACTCGGTGCTCGGGGTGCTGGGTGCTCAGTGCTCGGGGTGCTGTGTGCTCAGTGCTCGGGGTGCTGGGTGCTCAGTGCTCGGGGTGCTGGGTGCTCAGTGCTCAGGGTGCTGGGTACTCAGTGCTCAGGGAGCTGGGTACTCAGTGCTCGGGGTGCTGGTTGCTCAGTACTCAGGTTGCTGGGTGCTCAGTACTCAGGGTGCTCAGTGCTCAGTACTCAGGGTGCTCAGTGCTCAGTACTCAGGGTGCTCAGTGCTCAGTGTGCTGTGTGCTCAGTGCTCGGGGTGCTGGGTGCTCAGTCCTCAGGGTGCAGGGTGGTCAGTGCTCAGGGTGCTCGGTGCTCAGTGCTCAGGGAGCTGGGTGCTCAGTACTCAGGGTGCTGGGTGCTCAGTGCTCGGGGTGCTGGGTGCTCAGTACTCATTGTGCTGGGTGCTCACTGCTCAGGGTGCTGGGTGCTCAGTGCTCAGGGTGCTCGGTGCTTTGTACTCAGGGTGCTCGGTGCTCGGGGTGCTGGGTTCTCAGTGCTCGGGGTGCTGGGTGCTCAGTGCTCGGGGTGCTGGGTGCTCAGTGCTCGGGGTGCTGGGTGCTCAGTGCTCAGGGTGCTGGGTGCTCAGTGCTCGGGGTGCTGGGTGCTCAGTGCTCGGGGTGCTCGGTGCTCAGTACTCAGGTTGATGGGTGCTCAGTGCTCAGGGTGCTGGGTGCTCAGTACTCAGGGTGCTGGGTGCTCGGTGCTCAGTACCCTGGGTGCTCAGTACTCAGGGTGCTGGCTGCTGAGTACTCAGGGTGCTCGGTGCTCAGTACTCAGGGTGCTGGGTGCTCAGTGCTCGGGGTGCTGGGTGCTCATTACTCAGGGTGCTGGGTGCTCAGTACTCAGGGTGCTCAGTGCTCGGGGTGCTGGGTGCTCAGTACTCAGGGTGCTGGGTGCTCAGTGCTCGGGGTGCTGGGTGCTCAGTGCTCAGGGTGCTGGGTGCTCAGTGATCGGGGTGCTGGGTGCTCATTACTCAGGGTGCTCAGTGCTTGGGGAGCTCGGTGCTCAGTACTCAGGGTGCTGGGTGCTCAGTACTCAGTGCTCGGGGTCCTGGGTGCTCCGTGCTCGGGGTGCTGGGTGCTAAGTGCTCTGGGTGCTTAGTGCTCAGTACTCAGGGTGCTGGGTGCTCAGTACTCAGGGTGCTCAGTGCTCGGGGTGCTGGGTGCTCAGTACTCAGGGTGCTGGGTGCTCAGTGCTCAGGGTCCTCGGTGCTCAGTACTCAGGGTGCTCAGTGCTCATTACTCAGCGTGCTTTGTGCTCAGTGCTCAGGGTGCTGGGTGCTCAGTACTCAGTGTGCTGGGTGCTCAGTACTCAGGGTGCTGGGGGCTCAGTACTCAGGGTGCTGGGTGCTCAGTACTCAGGGTGCTGGGTGCTCAGTACTCAGGGTGCTGGGTGCTCAGTACTCAGGGTGCTGGGGGCTCAGTACTCAGGGTGCTGGGTGCTCTTTACTCAGGGTGCTCGGTTCTCAGAACTCAGGGTGCTGGGTGCTCAGTGCTCGGGGTGCTTGGTGCTCAGTACTAAGGGTGCTGGGGGCTCAGTACTCAGGGTGCTGGGTGCTCAGTACTCACGGTGATCTGTTCTCAGTACTCAGGGTACTGGGTGCTCAGTGCTCGGGGTGCTGGGTGCTCAGTACTCAGGGTGCTGGGTGCTCAGTACTCAGGGTGCTGGGTGCTCAGTGCTCGGGGTGCTGGGTGCTCAGTGCTCGGGGTGCTGGGGGCTCAGTGCTCGCGGTGCTGGGTGCTCAGTGCTCAGGGTGCTGGGTGCTCAGTACTCAGGGTGCTGGGTGCTCAGTACTCAGGGTGCTGGGTGCTCAGTGCTCGGGGTGCTGGGTGCTCAGTGCTCGGGGTGCTGGGGGCTCAGTGCTCGCGGTGCTGGGTGCTCAGTGCTCGGGGCGCTGGGTGCTCTGTGCTCGGGGTGCTCAGAGCTCAGTACTCAGGGTGCTGGGTGCTCAGTGCTCGGGGTGCTCGGTGCTCAGTACTTAGGGTGCTCTGTGCTTAGTGCTCGGGGTGCTCGGTGCTCAGTAAGTTGGGTGCTCACTACTCAGGGTGCTGGGTGCTCAGTGCTCAGGGTGCTGGGTGCTCAGTGCTCAGTACTCAGGGTGCTGGGTGCTCAGTGCTCGGGGTGCTGGGTTCTCAGTTCTCAGTACTCAGGGTGCTTGGTGCTCAGTGCTCAGGGTGCTGGGTGCTCAGTGCTCAGGGTGCTGGGTGCTCAGTGCTCAGGGTGCTGGGTACTCAGTGCTCAGGGAGCTGGGTACTCAGTGCTCGGGGTGCTGGGTGCTCAGTACTCAGGGTGCTGGGTGCTCAGTACTCAGGGTGCTGGGTGATCAGTACTCGGGTGCTGGGTGCTCAGTGCTCAGGGTGCTGGGTGCTCAGTGCTCGGGGTGCTGGGTTCTCATTGCTCAGTACTCAGGGTGCTGGGTGCTCAGTGCTCGGGGTGCTGGGTGCTCAGTGCTCAGTACTCAGGGTGCTGGGTGCTCAGTGCTCAGGGTGCTGGGTGCTCAGTACTCAGGGTGCTCAGTGCTCAGTGTGCTGTGTGCTCAGTGCTCGGGGTGCTGGGTGCTCAGTCCTCAGGGTGCTGGGTGCTCAGTGATCAGGGTGCTCGGTGCTCAGTGCTCAGGGTGCTGGGTGCTCAGTACTCAGGGTGCTGGGTGCTCAGTGCTCGGGGTGCTGGGTGCTCAGTACTCAGGGTGCTGGGTGCTCACTGCTCAGGGTGCTGGGTGCTCAGTGCTCAGGGTGCTCGGTGCTTTGTACTCAGGGTACTCGGTGCTCGGGGTGCTGGGTGCTCAGTGCTCGGGGTGCTGTGTGCTCAGTGCTCGGGGTGCTGGGTGCTCAGTGCTCGGGGTGCTGGGTGCTCAGTGCTCGGGGTGCTGGGTGCTCAGTACTCGGGGTGCTCGGTGCTCAGTACTCGGGTTGCTGGGTGCTCAGTGCTCAGGGTGCTGGGTGCTCAGTACTCAGGGTCCTGGGTGCTCGGTGCTCAGTACGCTGGGTGCTCAGTACTCAGGGTGCTGGCTGCTGAGTACTCAGGGTGCTCGGTGCTCAGTACTCAGGGTGCTGGGTGCTCAGTGCTCGCGGTGCTGGGTGCTCATTACTCAGGGTGCTGGGTGCTCAGTACACAGGGTGCTCAGTGCTCGGGGTGCTGGGTGCTCAGTACTCAGGGTGCTGGGTGCTCAGTGCTCGGGGTTCTGGGTGCTCAGTGCTCGCGGTGCTGGGTGCTCATTACTCAGGGTGCTGGGTGCTCAGTGATCGGGGTGCTGGGTGCTAAGTACTCAGGGTGCTCAGTGCTCGGGGAGCTCGGTGCTCAGTACTCAGGGTGCTGGGTGCTCAGTACTCAGTGCTCGGGGTGCTGGGTGCTCCGTGCTCTGGGTGCTGGGTGCTCAGTGCTCTGGGTGCTTAGTGCTCAGTACTAAGGGTGCTGGGTGCTCAGTACTCAGGGTGCTCAGTGCTCGGGGTGCTGGGTGCTCAGTACTCAGGGTGCTGTGTGCTCAGTACTCAGGGTGCTGGGTGCTCATTCTCGGGGTGCTGGGTGCTCAGTGCTCGGGGTGCTGGGTGCTCAGTACTCAGGGTGCTGGGTGCTCAGTGCTCGGGGTGCTTGGTGCTCAGTACTAAGGGTGCTGGGGGCTCAGTACTCAGGGTGCTGGGTGCTCAGTACTCAGGGTGATC
This sequence comes from Microtus oregoni, assembly GCF_018167655.1. NCBI lineage: Eukaryota > Metazoa > Chordata > Mammalia > Rodentia > Cricetidae > Microtus > Microtus oregoni. Next base: position 79,075 of record NW_024543367.1, read on the forward strand.
TGTTCTCAGTACTCAGGGTGCTGGGTGCTCAGTGCTCGGGGTGCTGGGTGCACAGTGCCCAGGGTGCTGGGTGCTCAGTGCTCAGCGTGCTCAGTACTCAGGGTGCTGTGTGTTCAGTGCTCAGGGTGCTGGGTGCTCAGTGATCGGGGTGCTGGGTGCTCAGTACTCAGGGTGCTCAGTGCTCGGGGAGCTCGGTGCTCAGTACTCAGGGTGCTGGGTGCTCAGTACTCAGTGCTCGGGGTCCTGGGTGCTCCGTGCTCGGGTTGCTGGGTGCTCAGTCCTCTGGGTGCTTAGTGCTCAGTACTCAGGGTGCTGGGTGTTCAGTACTCAGGGTGCTCAGTGCTCGGGGTGCTGGGTGCTCAGTACTCAGGGTGCTGGGTGCTCAGTACTCAGGGTGCTGGGTGCTCAGTGCTCAGGGTCCTCGGTGCTCAGTACTCAGGGTGCTCAGTGCTCATTACTCAGCGTGCTTTGTGTTCAGTGCTCAGGGTGCTGGGTGCTCAGTACTCAGTGTGCTTGGTGCTCAGTACTCAGGGTGCTGGGGGCTCAGTACTCAGGGTGTTGGGTGCTCAGTACTCAGGGTGCTGGGTGTTCAGTACTCAGGGTGCTGGGTGCTCAGTACTCAGGGTGCTGGGGGCTCAGTACTCAGGGTGCTGGGTGCTCAGTACTCAGGGTGCTCGGTTCTCAGTACTCAGGGTGCTGGGTGCTCAGTGCTCGGGGTGCTTGGTGCTCAGTACTAAGGGGGCTGGGGGCTCAGTACTCAGGGTGCTGGGTGCTCAGTACTCAGGGTGATCTGTTCTCAGTACTCAGGGTGCTGGGTGCTCAGTGCTCGGGGTGCTGTGTGCACAGTGCCCAGGGTGCTGGGTGCTCAGTGCTCAGCGTGCTCAGTACTCAGGGTGCTGTGTGTTCAGTGCTCAGGGTACTGGGTGCTCAGTACTCAGGGTGCTTGGTGCTCAGTACTCAGGGTGCTGGGTGCTCAGTACTCGGGGTGCTGGGTGCTCAGTACTCGGGGTGCTGGGTGCACAGTGCTCAGGGTGCTGGGTGCTCAGTGCTCGGGGTGCTGGGTGCTCAGTGCTCAGGCTGCTGGCTGCTCAGTGCTCTGGGTGCTGGGTGCTCAGTACTCAGGGTGCTCAGTGCTCAGTACTCAGCGTGCTGGGTGCTCAGTCCTCAGGGTCCTCGGTGCTCAGTACTCAGGGTGCTCAGTGCTCAGTACTCAGCGTGCTTTGTGCTCAGTGCTCAGGGTGCTGGGTGCTCAGTACTCAGGGTGCTGGGTGCTCAGTACTCAGGGTGCTGGGTGCTCAGTACTCAGGGTGCTGGGTGCTCAGTGCTCGGGGTGCTCGGTGATCAGTACTAAGAGTGCTGGGTGCTCAGTGCTCAGGGTACTGGTTACTCAGTACTCAGGGTGCTGGGTGCTCAGTGCTCAGGGTGCTGGGTGCTCAGTGCCCAGGGTGCTGGGTGCTCAGTGCTCGGGGTGCTGGGTGCTCAGTGCTCAGTGCTCAGGGTGCTGGGTGCTCAGTGCTCAGGGTGCTGGGTGCTCAGTGCTAGGGGTGCTGGGTGCTCAGTGCTCGGGGTGCTGGGTGCTCAGTGCTCGGGGTGCTGGGTGCTCAGTACTCAGGGTGCTGGGTGCTCAGTACTCAGTGTGTTCGGTGCTCAGTACTCAGGGTGCTCAGTTCTCAGTACTCAGGGTGCTGGGTGCTCAGTGCTCGGGGTGCTGGGTGCTCAGTACTCGGGGTACTGTGTGCTCAGTACTCAGGGTGCTGGGTGCTCAGTGCTCAGGGTGCTGGGTGCTCAGTACTCAGTGTGCTGGGTGCTCAGTACTTAGGGGGCTCGGTCCTCAGTACTCAGGTTGCTGAGTGCTCAGGGTGCTTGGTACTCAGTACTCAGGGTGCTGGGTGCTCAGTACTCAGGGTGCTGGGTGCTCAGTGCTCAGGGTGCTGGGTGCTCATTCTCGGGGTGCTGGGTGCTCAGTACTCAGGTTGCTCAGTACTCTGGGTGCTCGGTGCTCAGTACTCATGGTGCTGGGTGCTCAGTACTCAGGGTGCTCGGTGCTCAGTTCTCAGGGTGCTCGGTGCTCAGTGTTTGCGGTGCTGGGTGCTCAGTACTCAGTGTGCTCGGTGCTCAGTACTCAGGGTGCTCAGTGCTCTGTACTCAGCGTGCTGGGTGCTCAGTGCTCAGGGTCCTCGGTGCTCAGTACTCAGGGTGCTCAGTGCTCAATACTCAGCGTGCTTTGTGCTCAGTGCTCAGGGTGCTGGGTGCTCAGTACTCAGGGTGCTGGGTGCTCAGTACTCAGGGTGCTGGGTGCTCAGTGCACGGGGTGCTCGGTGCTCAGTACTCAGGGTGCTGGGTGCTCTGTGCTCAGGGTGCTGGGTGCTCAGTACTCAGGGTGCTCAGTACTCCGTACTCAGGCTGCTGGGTGCTCAGTGCTTCGGGTGCTGGGTGCTCAGTGCTCAGGGTGCTGGTTGCTCAGTGCTCGGGGTGCTGGGTGCTCAGTACTCGGGGTGCTCAGTACTCAGGGTGCTGGGTGCTCAGTACTCAGGGTGCTGGGTGCTCAGTGCTCAGGGTGCTGGGTGCTCAGTACTCAGGGTGCTATGTGCTCACTGCTCAGGGTGCTGGGTGCTCAGTGCTCGGGGTGCTCGGTGCTCAGCACTCAGGGTGCTGGGTGCTCAGTACTCCGGGTGCTGGGTGCTCAGTGCTAGCGGTGCTCGGTGCTCAGTGCTCAAGGTGCTGGGTGCTCAGTACTCAGGGTGCTCATTGCTCAGGGTGCTGGGTGCTCAGTAATAAGGGTGCTGGGTGCTCAGTGCTCAGGGTGCTCGGTGCTTGGGGCGCTGGGTGCTCAGTGCTCGGGGTGCTTAGAGCTCAGTACCCAGGGTGCTGGGTGCTCAGTGCTCGGGGTGCTCGGTGCTCAGTACTCAGGATGCTGGGTGCTCAGTGCTCTGGGTGCTCAGTGCTCGGTACGTTGGGTGCTCACTACTAAGGGTGCTGGTTGCTCAGTGCTCAGGGTGCTGTTTGCTCAGTGCTCAGGGTGCTGGGTGCTCAGTGCTCAGGGTGCTGGGTGCTCAGTACTCAGGGTGCTGGGTGCTCAGTGCTCGGGGTGCTGGGTGCTCAGTGCTCAGGGTGCTGGGTGCTCAGTACTCAGTGTGCTAGGTGCTCAGTACTCGGGGTGCTGAGTGCTCAGTACACAGGGTGCTGGGTGCTCAGTACTCAGGGTGCTGGGTGCTCAGTACTCGGGTGCTGGCTGCTCAGTGCTCAGGATGCTGGGTGCTCAGTGCTCGGGGTGCTGGGTGCTCAGTGCTCAGTACTCAGGGTGCTGGGTGCTCAGTGCTCGGGGTGCTGGGTACTCAGTGCTCAGGGTGCTGGGAGCTCAGTATTCAGGGTGCTCAGTGCTCAGTACTCAGGGTGCTGGGTGCTCAGTGCTCAGGGTGCTGGGTGCTCAGTGCTCAGGGTGCTGGGTGCTCAGTGCTCGGGGTGCTGGGTACTCAGTGCTCAGGGTGCTGGGAGCTCAGTATTCAGGGTGCTCAGTGCTCAGTACTCAGGGTGCTGGGTGCTCAGTGCTCGGGGTGCTGGGTGCTCAGTACTCAGGGTGCTGGGTGCTCAGTGCTCAGGGTGCTGGTTGCTCAGTACTAAGGGTGCTGGGAGCTCAGTGCTCAGGGTGATCGGTGCTCAGTACTCAGGGTGCTCAGTACTCAGGGTGCTGGGTGCTCAGTGCTCTGGATGCTGGGTGCTCAGTACTCAGGGTGCTGGGTGCTCAGTGCTCGGGGTTCTGGGTGCTCAGTGCTCAGGGTGATCGGTGCACAGTACTCAGGGTGCTGTGTGCTCAGTGCTCAGGGTGCTGGGTGCTCAGTCCTCAGGGTGCTCAGTGCTCAGGGTGCTGGGTGTTCAGTGCTCGGGGTGCTGGGTGCTCAGTGCTCGAGGTGCTCAGTACTCAGGGTGCTGTGTGTTCAGTGCTCAGGGTGCTGGGTGCTCAGTACTCAGGGTGCTCTGTGCTCAGTGCTCGGGGTGCTCGGTGCTCAGTGCTCAAGGTGCTGGGTGCTCAGTACTCTGGGTGCTCATTGCTCAGGGTGCTGGCTGCTCAGTACTCAGGGTGCTGGGTGCTCAGTGCTCAGGGTGCTCGGTGCTCGGGGCGCTGGGTGCTCAGTGCTCTGGGTGCTCGGAGCTCAGTACTCAGGGTGCTGGGTGCTCAGTGCTCGGGGTGCTCAGTGCTCAGTACTCAGGGTGCTGGGTGCTCAGTGCTAGGGGTGCTCGGTGCTCAGTGCTCAGTACTCAGGGTGCTGGGTGCTCAGTGCTCAGGGTGCTGTGTGCTCAGTGCTCAGGGTGCTGGGTGCTCAGTGCTTAGGGTGCTGGGTACTCAGTGCTCAGGGTGCTGGGTGCACAGTACTCAGGGTGCTGGGTGCTCAGTACTCAGGGTGCTCTGTGCCCAGTGCTCGGGGTGCTATGTGCTCAGTGCTCAGGGTGCTGGGTGCTCAGTGCTCGGGGTGCTCGGTGCTCAGTACTCAGGGTGCTGGGTGCTCAGTGCTCGAGGTGCTCAGTACTCAGGGTGCTGTGTGTTCGTTGCTCAGGGTGCTGGGTGCTCAGTACTGAGGGTGTTTGGTGCTTAGTACTCAGGGTGTTGTGTGCTCAGTACTCCGGGTGCTGGGTGCTCAGTGCTCGGGGTGCTCGGTGCTCAGTGCTCAAGGTGCTGGGTGCTCAGTACTCAGGGTGCTCATTGCTCAGGGTGCTGTGTGCTCAGTACTCAGGGTGCTGGGTGCTCAGTGCTCAGGGTGCTCGGTGCTCGGGGCGCTGGGTGCTCAGTGCTCGGGGTGCTCGGAGCTCAGTACCCAGGGTGCTGGGTGCTCAGTGCTCGGGGTGCTCGGTGATCAGTACTCAGGGTGCTGGGTGCTCAGTGCTCTGGGTGCTCGGTGCTCAGTACGTTGGGTGCTCACTACTAAGGGTGCTGGGTGCTCAGTGCTCAGGGTGCCGGGTGATCAGTGCTCAGGGTGCTGGGTGCTCAGTGCTCAGGGTGCTGGGTGATCAGTGCTCAGGGTGCTGGGTGCTCAGGGCTCAGGGTGCTGGGTGCTCAGTGCTCGGGGTTCTGGGTGCTCAGTGCTCAGGGTGTTTGTTGCTAAGTGCTTAGGGTGCTGGGTGCTCAGTGCTCGGGGCGCTGGGTGCTCAGTGCTCGGGGTGCTTGGAGCTCAGTACTCAGGGTGCTGGGTGCTCAGTGCTCGGGGTGATCGGTGCTCAGTATTCAGGGTGCTGGGTGCTCAGTGCTCGGGGTGCTCGGTGCTCAGTACGTTGGGTGCTCTCTACTCAGGGTGCTGGGTGCTCAGTGCTCGGGGTGATCGGTGCTCAGTACTCAGGGTGCTGGGTGCTCAGTGCTTTGGGTTCTGGGTGCTGAGTGCTCAGGGTGCTGGGTGCTCAGTGCTCTGGGTGCTCAGTGCTCGGTACGTTGGGTGCTCACTACTAAGGGTGCTGGTTGCTCAGTGCTCAGGGTGCTGTTTGCTCAGTGCTCAGGGTGCTGGATGCTCAGTGCTCAGGGTGCTGGGTGCTCAGTACTCAGGGTGCTGGGTGCTCAGTGCTCGGGGTGCTGGGTGCTCAGTGCTCAGGGTGCTGGGTGCTCAGTACTCAGTGTGCTAGGTGCTCAGTACTCGGGGTGCTGGGTGCTCAGTACACAGGGTGCTGGGTGCTCAGTACTCAGGGTGCTGGGTGCTCAGTACTCGGGTGCTGGCTGCTCAGTGCTCAGGGTGCTGGGTGCTCAGTGCTCAGTACTCAGGGTGCTGGGTGCTCAGTGCTCGGGGTGCTGGGTACTCAGTGCTCAGGGTGCTGGGAGCTCAGTATTCAGGGTGCTCAGTGCTCAGTACTCAGGGTGCTGGGTGCTCAGTGCTCAGGGTGCTGGGTGCTCAGTGCTCAGGGTGCTGGGTGCTCAGTGCTCGGGGTGCTGGGTACTCAGTGCTCAGGGTGCTGGGAGCTCAGTATTCAGGGTGCTCAGTGCTCAGTACTCAGGGTGCTGGGTGCTCAGTGCTCGGGGTGCTGGGTGCTCAGTACTCAGCGTGCTGGGTGCTCAGTGCTCAGGGTGCTGGTTGCTCAGTACTAAGGGTGCTGGGAGCTCAGTGCTCAGGGTGATCGGTGCTCAGTACTCAGGGTGCTCAGTACTCAGGGTGCTGGGTGCTCAGTGCTGTGGATGCTGGGTGCTCAGTACTCAGGGTGCTGGGTGCTCAGTGCTCGGGGTTCTGGGTGCTCAGTGCTCAGGGTGATCGGTGCACAGTACTCAGGGTGCTGTGTGCTCAGTGCTCAGGGTGCTGGGTGCTCAGTCCTCAGGGTGCTCAGTGCTCAGGGTGCTGGGTGCTCAGTGCTCGGGGTGCTCGGTGCTCAGTACTCAGGGTGCTGAGTGCTCAGTACTCAGGGTGCTGGGTGCTCAGTACTCAGGGTGCTGGGTGCTCAGTGCTCAGGGTGCTGGGTGATCAGTGCTCAGGGTGCTGGGTGCTCAGGGCTCAGGGTGCTGGGTGCTCAGTGCTCGGGGTTCTGGGTGCTCAGTGCTCAGGGTGTTTGGTGCTAAGTGCTTTGGGTGCTGGGTGCTCAGTGCTCGGGGCGCTGGGTGTTCAGTGCTCGGGGTGCTTGGAGCTCAGTACTCAGGGTGCTGGGTGCTCAGTGCTCGGGGTGATCGGTGCTCAGTACTCAGGGTGCTGGGTGCTCAGTGCTCGGGGTGCTGGGTGCTCAGTGCTCAGGGTGCTGGGTGCTCAGTACTTAGGGTGCTGGGTGCTCAGTGCTCGGGGTGCTCGGTGCTCAGTACTCAAGGTGCTGGGTGCTCAGTGCTCACGGTGCTGGGTGCTCAGTCCTCGGGGTGCTCCGTGCTCAGTGCTCAGGGTGCTGTGTGCTCAGTACTCAGGGTCCTCAGTGCTCAGTACTAAGGGTGCTCAGTGCTCAGTACTCAGGGTGCTCAGTGCTCAGTGCTCGGGGTGCTGGGTGCTCAGTGCTCGGGTTGCTGGGTGCTCAGCACTCAGGGTGCTGGGTGCTCAGTGCTCAGTACTCAGTGTGCTGGGTGCTCAGTGCTCGGGGTGCTGGGTCCTCAGTGCTCAGGGTGCTGGGTGCTCAGTGCTCAGGGTGCTGGGTGCTCAGTGCTCGGGGTGCTGGGTCCTCAGTGCTCAGGGTGCTGGGTGCTCAGTACTCAGGGTGCTGGGTCCTCAGTGCTCAGGGTGCTCAGTACTCAGTGTGCTCAGTGCTCAGGGTGCTGGGTGCTCAGAACTCATGGTGCTGGGTGCTCAGTACTCAGGGTGCTGGGTGCTCAGTACTCAGGGTGCTCGGTGCTCAGTACTCATGGTGCTGGGTGCTCATTCTCGGGGTGCTGGGTGCTCAGTACTCAGGTTGCTCAGTACTCTGGGTGCTCGGTGCTCAGTACTCATGGTGCTGGGTGCTCAGTACTCAGGGTGCTCGGTGCTCAGTTCTCAGGGTGCTCGGTGCTCAGTGTTTGCGGTGCTGGGTGCTCAGTACTCAGTGTGCTCGGTGCTCAGTACTCAGGGTGCTCAGTGCTCTGTACTCAGCGTGCTGGGTGCTCAGTGCTCAGGGTCCTCGGTGCTCAGTACTCAGGGTGCTCAGTGCTCAATACTCAGCGTGCTTTGTGCTCAGTGCTCAGGGTGCTGGGTGCTCAGTACTCAGGGTGCTGGGTGCTCAGTACTCAGGGTGCTGGGTGCTCAGTGCACGGGGTGCTCGGTGCTCAGTACTCAGGGTGCTGGGTGCTCTGTGCTCAGGGTGCTGGGTGCTCAGTACTCAGGGTGCTCAGTACTCCGTACTCAGGCTGCTGGGTGCTCAGTGCTTCGGGTGCTGGGTGCTCAGTGCTCAGGGTGCTGGTTGCTCAGTGCTCGGGGTGCTGGGTGCTCAGTACTCGGGGTGCTCAGTACTCAGGGTGCTGGGTGCTCAGTACTCAGGGTGCTGGGTGCTCAGTGCTCAGGGTGCTGGGTGCTCAGTACTCAGGGTGCTATGTGCTCACTGCTCAGGGTGCTGGGTGCTCAGTGCTCGGGGTGCTCGGTGCTCAGCACTCAGGGTGCTGGGTGCTCAGTACTCCGGGTGCTGGGTGCTCAGTGCTAGCGGTGCTCGGTGCTCAGTGCTCAAGGTGCTGGGTGCTCAGTACTCAGGGTGCTCATTGCTCAGGGTGCTGGGTGCTCAGTAATAAGGGTGCTGGGTGCTCAGTGCTCAGGGTGCTCGGTGCTTGGGGCGCTGGGTGCTCAGTGCTCGGGGTGCTTAGAGCTCAGTACCCAGGGTGCTGGGTGCTCAGTGCTCGGGGTGCTCGGTGCTCAGTACTCAGGATGCTGGGTGCTCAGTGCTCTGGGTGCTCAGTGCTCGGTACGTTGGGTGCTCACTACTAAGGGTGCTGGTTGCTCAGTGCTCAGGGTGCTGTTTGCTCAGTGCTCAGGGTGCTGGGTGCTCAGTGCTCAGGGTGCTGGGTGCTCAGTACTCAGGGTGCTGGGTGCTCAGTGCTCGGGGTGCTGGGTGCTCAGTGCTCAGGGTGCTGGGTGCTCAGTACTCAGTGTGCTAGGTGCTCAGTACTCGGGGTGCTGAGTGCTCAGTACACAGGGTGCTGGGTGCTCAGTACTCAGGGTGCTAGGTGCTCAGTACTCGGGTGCTGGCTGCTCAGTGCTCAGGGTGCTGGGTGCTCAGTGCTCGGGGTGCTGGGTGCTCAGTGCTCAGTACTCAGGGTGCTGGGTGCTCAGTGCTCGGGGTGCTGGGTACTCAGTGCTCAGGGTGCTGGGAGCTCAGTATTCAGGGTGCTCAGTGCTCAGTACTCAGGGTGCTGGGTGCTCAGTGCTCAGGGTGCTGGGTGCTCAGTGCTCAGGGTGCTGGGTGCTCAGTGCTCGGGGTGCTGGGTACTCAGTGCTCAGGGTGCTGGGAGCTCAGTATTCAGGGTGCTCAGTGCTCAGTACTCAGGGTGCTGGGTGCTCAGTGCTCGGGGTGCTGGGTGCTCAGTACTCAGGGTGCTGGGTGCTCAGTGCTCAGGGTGCTGGTTGCTCAGTACTAAGGGTGCTGGGAGCTCAGTGCTCAGGGTGATCGGTGCTCAGTACTCAGGGTGCTCAGTACTCAGGGTGCTGGGTGCTCAGTGCTCTGGATGCTGGGTGCTCAGTACTCAGGGTGCTGGGTGCTCAGTGCTCGGGGTTCTGGGTGCTCAGTGCTCAGGGTGATCGGTGCACAGTACTCAGGGTGCTGTGTGCTCAGTGCTCAGGGTGCTGGGTGCTCAGTCCTCAGGGTGCTCAGTGCTCAGGGTGCTGGGTGTTCAGTGCTCGGGGTGCTGGGTGCTCAGTGCTCGAGGTGCTCAGTACTCAGGGTGCTGTGTGTTCAGTGCTCAGGGTGCTGGGTGCTCAGTACTCAGGGTGCTGGGTGCTCAGTGCTCGGGGTGCTCGGTGCTCAGTGCTCAAGGTGCTGGGTGCTCAGTACTCTGGGTGCTCATTGCTCAGGGTGCTGGCTGCTCAGTACTCAGGGTGCTGGGTGCTCAGTGCTCAGGGTGCTCGGTGCTCGGGGCGCTGGGTGCTCAGTGCTCTGGGTGCTCGGAGCTCAGTACTCAGGGTGCTGGGTGCTCAGTGCTCGGGGTGCTCAGTGCTCAGTACTCAGGGTGCTGGGTGCTCAGTGCTAGGGGTGCTCGGTGCTCAGTGCTCAGTACTCAGGGTGCTGGGTGCTCAGTGCTCAGGGTGCTGTGTGCTCAGTGCTCAGGGTGCTGGGTGCTCAGTGCTCAGGGTGCTGGGTACTCAGTGCTCAGGGTGCTGGGTGCACAGTACTCAGGGTGCTGGGTGCTCAGTACTCAGGGTGCTCTGTGCCCAGTGCTCGGGGTGCTATGTGCTCAGTGCTCAGGGTGCTGGGTGCTCAGTGCTCGGGGTGCTCGGTGCTCAGTACTCAGGGTGCTGGGTGCTCAGTGCTCGAGGTGCTCAGTACTCAGGGTGCTGTGTGTTCGTTGCTCAGGGTGCTGGGTGCTCAGTACTGAGGGTGTTTGGTGCTTAGTACTCAGGGTGTTGTGTGCTCAGTACTCCGGGTGCTGGGTGCTCAGTGCTCGGGGTGCTCGGTGCTCAGTGCTCAAGGTGCTGGGTGCTCAGTACTCAGGGTGCTCATTGCTCAGGGTGCTGTGTGCTCAGTACTCAGGGTGCTGGGTGCTCAGTGCTCAGGGTGCTCGGTGCTCGGGGCGCTGGGTGCTCAGTGCTCGGGGTGCTCGGAGCTCAGTACCCAGGGTGCTGGGTGCTCAGTGCTCGGGGTGCTCGGTGATCAGTACTCAGGGTGCTGGGTGCTCAGTGCTCTGGGTGCTCGGTGCTCAGTACGTTGGGTGCTCACTACTAAGGGTGCTGGGTGCTCAGTGCTCAGGGTGCCGGGTGATCAGTGCTCAGGGTGCTGGGTGCTCAGTGCTCAGGGTGCTGGGTGATCAGTGCTCAGGGTGCTGGGTGCTCAGGGCTCAGGGTGCTGGGTGCTCAGTGCTCGGGGTTCTGGGTGCTCAGTGCTCAGGGTGTTTGTTGCTAAGTGCTTAGGGTGCTGGGTGCTCAGTGCTCGGGGCGCTGGGTGCTCAGTGCTCGGGGTGCTTGGAGCTCAGTACTCAGGGTGCTGGGTGCTCAGTGCTCGGGGTGATCGGTGCTCAGTATTCAGGGTGCTGGGTGCTCAGTGCTCGGGGTGCTCGGTGCTCAGTACGTTGGGTGCTCTCTACTCAGGGTGCTGGGTGCTCAGTGCTCGGGGTGATCGGTGCTCAGTACTCAGGGTGCTGGGTGCTCAGTGCTTTGGGTTCTGGGTGCTGAGTGCTCAGGGTGCTGGGTGCTCAGTGCTCTGGGTGCTCAGTGCTCGGTACGTTGGGTGCTCACTACTAAGGGTGCTGGTTGCTCAGTGCTCAGGGTGCTGTTTGCTCAGTGCTCAGGGTGCTGGATGCTCAGTGCTCAGGGTGCTGGGTGCTCAGTACTCAGGGTGCTGGGTGCTCAGTGCTCGGGGTGCTGGGTGCTCAGTGCTCAGGGTGCTGGGTGCTCAGTACTCAGTGTGCTAGGTGCTCAGTACTCGGGGTGCTGGGTGCTCAGTACACAGGGTGCTGGGTGCTCAGTACTCAGGGTGCTGGGTGCTCAGTACTCGGGTGCTGGCTGCTCAGTGCTCAGGGTGCTGGGTGCTCAGTGCTCGGGGTGCTGGGTGCTCAGTGCTCAGTACTCAGGGTGCTGGGTGCTCAGTGCTCGGGGTGCTGGGTACTCAGTGCTCAGGGTGCTGGGAGCTCAGTATTCAGGGTGCTCAGTGCTCAGTACTCAGGGTGCTGGGTGCTCAGTGCTCAGGGTGCTGGGTGCTCAGTGCTCAGGGTGCTGGGTGCTCAGTGCTCGGGGTGCTGGGTACTCAGTGCTCAGGGTGCTGGGAGCTCAGTATTCAGGGTGCTCAGTGCTCAGTACTCAGGGTGCTGGGTGCTCAGTGCTCGGGGTGCTGGGTGCTCAGTACTCAGGGTGCTGGGTGCTCAGTGCTCAGGGTGCTGGTTGCTCAGTACTAAGGGTGCTGGGAGCTCAGTGCTCAGGGTGATCGGTGCTCAGTACTCAGGGTGCTCAGTACTCAGGGTGCTGGGTGCTCAGTGCTGTGGATGCTGGGTGCTCAGTACTCAGGGTGCTGGGTGCTCAGTGCTCGGGGTTCTGGGTGCTCAGTGCTCAGGGTGATCGGTGCACAGTACTCAGGGTGCTGTGTGCTCAGTGCTCAGGGTGCTGGGTGCTCAGTCCTCAGGGTGCTCAGTGCTCAGGGTGCTGGGTGCTCAGTGCTCGGGGTGCTCGGTGCTCAGTACTCAGGGTGCTGAGTGCTCAGTACTCAGGGTGCTGGGTGCTCAGTACTCAGGGTGCTGGGTGCTCAGTGCTCAGGGTGCTGGGTGATCAGTGCTCAGGGTGCTGGGTGCTCAGGGCTCAGGGTGCTGGGTGCTCAGTGCTCGGGGTTCTGGGTGCTCAGTGCTCAGGGTGTTTGGTGCTAAGTGCTTTGGGTGCTGGGTGCTCAGTGCTCGGGGCGCTGGGTGTTCAGTGCTCGGGGTGCTTGGAGCTCAGTACTCAGGGTGCTGGGTGCTCAGTGCTCGGGGTGATCGGTGCTCAGTACTCAGGGTGCTGGGTGCTCAGTGCTCGGGGTGCTCGGTGCTCAGTACGTTGGGTGCTCACTACTCAGGGTGCTGGGTGCTCAGTGCTCGGGGTGATCGGTGCTCAGTACTCAGGGTGCTGGGTGCTCAGTGCTTTGGGTTCTGGGTGCTCAGTGCTCAGGGTGCTGGGTGCTCAGTGCTCGGGGTGCTCGGTGCTCAGTACTCAGGGTGCTGAGTGCTCAGTACTCAGGGTGCTGCGTGCTCAGTGCTCAGGGTGCTGTGTGCTCAGTGCTCAGGGTGCTGGGTGCTCAGTGCTCAGGGTGCTGGGTACTCAGTGCTCAGGGTGCTGGGTGCTCAGTACTCAGGGTGCTGGGTGCTCAGTACTCAGGGTGCTGGGTTCTCAGTGCTCGGGGTTCTGGGTGCTCAGTGCTCGCGGTGCTAGGTGTTCAGTGCTCGGGGTGCTGGGTGCTCAGTGCTCGAGGTGCTCAGTACTCAGGGTGCTGTGTGTTCAGTGCTCAGGGTGCTGGGTGCTCAGTACTCAGGGTGCTGGGTGCTCAGTGCTCGGGGTGCTCGGTGCTCAGTGCTCAAGGTGCTGGGTGCTCAGTACTCTGGGTGCTCATTGCTCAGGGTGCTGGCTGCTCAGTACTCAGGGTGCTGGGTGCTCAGTGCTCAGGGTGCTCGGTGCTCGGGGCGCTGGGTGCTCAGTGCTCTGGGTGCTCGGAGCTCAGTACTCAGGGTGCTGGGTGCTCAGTGCTCGGGGTGCTCAGTGCTCAGTACTCAGGGTGCTGGGTGCTCAGTGCTAGGGGTGCTCGGTGCTCAGTGCTCAGTACTCAGGGTGCTGGGTGCTCAGTGCTCAGGGTGCTGTGTGCTCAGTGCTCAGGGTGCTGGGTGCTCAGTGCTCAGGGTGCTGGGTACTCAGTGCTCAGGGTGCTGGGTGCACAGTACTCAGGGTGCTGGGTGCTCAGTACTCAGGGTGCTCTGTGCCCAGTGCTCGGGGTGCTATGTGCTCAGTGCTCGCGGTGCTGGGTGCTCAGTGCTCGGGGTGCTCGGTGATCAGTACTCAGGGTGCTGGGTGCTCAGTGCTCGAGGTGCTCAGTACTCAGGGTGCTGTGTGTTCGTTGCTCAGGGTGCTGGGTGCTCAGTACTGAGGGTGTTTGGTGCTTAGTACTCAGGGTGTTGTGTGCTCAGTACTCCGGGTGCTGGGTGCTCAGTGCTCGGGGTGCTCGGTGCTCAGTGCTCAAGGTGCTGGGTGCTCAGTACTCAGGGTGCTCATTGCTCAGGGTGCTGTGTGCTCAGTACTCAGGGTGCTGGGTGCTCAGTGCTCAGGGTGCTCGGTGCTCGGGGCGCTGGGTGCTCAGTGCTCGGGGTGCTCGGAGCTCAGTACCCAGGGTGCTGGGTGCTCAGTGCTCGGGGTGCTCGGTGATCAGTACTCAGGGTGCTGGGTGCTCAGTGCTCTGGGTGCTCGGTGCTCAGTACGTTGGGTGCTCACTACTAAGGGTGCTGGGTGCTCAGTGCTCAGGGTGCCGGGTGATCAGTGCTCAGGGTGCTGGGTGCTCAGTGCTCAGGGTGCTGGGTGATCAGTGCTCAGGGTGCTGGGTGCTCAGGGCTCAGGGTGCTGGGTGCTCAGTGCTCGGGGTTCTGGGTGCTCAGTGCTCAGGGTGTTTGGTGCTAAGTGCTTAGGGTGCTGGGTGCTCAGTGCTCGGGGCGCTGGGTGCTCAGTGCTCGGGGTGCTTGGAGCTCAGTACTCAGGGTGCTGGGTGCTCAGTGCTCGGGGTGATCGGTGCTCAGTACTCAGGGTGCTGGGTGCTCAGTGCTCGGGGTGCTCGGTGCTCAGTACGTTGGGTGCTCTCTACTCAGGGTGCTAGGTGCTCAGTGCTCGGGGTGATCGGTGCTCAGTACTCAGGGTGCTGGGTGCTCAGTGCTTTGGGTTCTGGGTGCTCAGTGCTCAGGGTGCTGGGTGCTCAGTGCTCGGGGTGCTCGGTGCTCAGTACTCAGGGTGCTGAGTGCTCAGTACTCAGGGTGCTGGGTGCTCAGTGCTCAGGGTGCTGTGTGCTCAGTACTCAGGGTGCTGGGTGCTCAGTGCTCGGGGTGCTGGGTGCTCAGTGCTCAGTACTCAGGGTGCTGGGTGCTCAGTGCTCGGGGTGCTGGGTGCTCAGTGCTCAGTACTCAGGGTGCTGGGTGCTCAGTGCTCAGGGTGCTGAGTGCTCAGTGCTCAGGGTGCTGGGTGCTCAGTGCTCTTGGTGCTGGGTGCTCAGTACTCAGGGTGCTGGGTGCTCAGTGCTCAGGGTGCTGGGTGCTCAGTGCTCAGGGTGCTGGGTTCTCAGTACTCGGGGTGCTCGGAGCTCAGTACTCAGGGTGCTGTGTGCTCAGTGCTCGGGGTGATCGGTGCTCAGTAGTCAGGGTGCTGGGTGCTCAGTGCTCGGGGTGCTCGGTGCTCAATACTTTGGGTGCTCACTACTCAGGGTGCTGGGTGCTCAGTGCTCGGGGTGCTCGGTGCTCAGTACTCAGGGTGCTGGGTGCTCAGTACTCTGGGTGCTGGGTGCTCAGTGCTCAGGGTGCTGGGTGATCAGTGCTCAGGGTGCTGGGTGCTCAGTGCTGAGGGTGCTGGGTGCTCAGTGCTCGGGGTGCTGGGTGCTCAGTACTCAGGGTGCTGGGTGCTAAGTGCTCAGGGTGCTGGGTGCTCAGTGCTCGGGGCGCTGGGTGCTCAGTGCTCGGGGTGCTCGGAGCTCAGTACTCAGGGTGCTGGGTGCTCAGTGCTGGGGGTGATCGGTGCTCAGTACTCAGGGTGCTGGGTGCTCAGTGCTCGGGGTGCTCGGTGCTCAGTACGTTGGGTGCTCACTACTCAGGGTGCTGGGTGCTCAGTGCTCGGGGTGATCGGTGCTCAGTACTCAGGGTGCTGGGTGCTCAGTGCTCGGGGTGCTTGGTGCTCAGTATGTTGGGTGCTCACTACTCAGGGTGCTGGGTGCTCAGTTCTCAGGGTGCTGGGTGCTCAGTACTCAGGGTGCTGGGGGCTCAGTGCTCAGGGTGCTGGGTGCTCAGTACTCAGGGTGCTGGGTGCTCAGTACTCAGGGTGCTGGGTGTTCAGTACTCAGGGTGCTGGGTGCTCAGTACTCGGAGTGCTGGGTGTTCAGTACTCAGGGTGCTGGGTGCTCAGTGCTCAGGGTGCTGGGTGCTCAGTAGTCAGGGTGCTGGGTGCTCAGTACTCAGGGTGCTGGGTGCTCAGTTCTCGGGGTGCTCGGTGCTCAGTACTCAGTGCTCAGGGTGCTCAGTGCTCAGTGCTCAGGGTGCTGGGTGTTCAGTACTCAGGGTGCTGGGTGCTCAGTACTCAGGGTGCTGGGTGCTCAGTGCTCAGGGTGCTGGGTGCTCAGTACTCGGGGTGCTCGGTGCTCAGTGCTCAGGGTGCTGGGTGCTCAGTACTCAGGGTGCTGGGTGCTCAGTGCTCAGGGTGCTCGGCGCTCAGTACTCGGGGTGCTGGGTGCTCATTCTCGGGGTGCTGGGTGCTCAGTGCTCAGGGTGCTGGGTGCTCAGTACTCAGGGTGCTGGGTGCTCAGTGCTCAGCGTGCTGGGTGCTCAGTACTCAGGGTGCTGGGAGCTCAGTGCTCAGGGTGATCGGTGCTCAGTACTCAGGGTGCTCAGTACTCAGGGTGCTGGGTGCTCAGTGCTCAGGGTGCTGGGTGCTCAGTAATCAGGGTGCTGGGTGCTCAGTGCTCGGGGTTCTGGGTGCTCAGTGCTCAGTGTGATCGGTGCTCAGTACTCAGGGTGCTGGGTGCTCAGTGCTCATGGTGCTCGGTGCTCAGTGCTCAGGGTGCTGGGTGCTCAGTACTCAGGGTGCTCGGTGTTCAGTACTCAGGGTTCTCCGTGCTCAGTACTCAGGGTGCTGTGTGCTCAGTGCTCAGGGTGCTGGGTGCTCAGTGCTCAGGGTGCTGGGTATTCAGTGCTCAGGGTGCTGGGTGCTCAGTACTCAGGGTGCTGGGTGCTCAGTACTCAGGGTGCTGGGTTCTCAGTGCTCGGGGTTCTGGGTGCTCAGTGCTCGCGGTGCTGGGTGTTCAGTGCTCGGGGTGCTGGGTGCTCAGTGCTCGAGGTGCTCAGTACTCAGGGTGCTGTGTGTTCAGTGCTCAGGGTGCTGGGTGCTCAGTACTCAGGGTGCTGGGTGCTCAGTGCTCGGGGTGCTCGGTGCTCAGTGCTCAAGGTGCTGGGTGCTCAGTACTCTGGGTGCTCATTGCTCAGGGTGCTGGCTGCTCAGTACTCAGGGTGCTGGGTGCTCAGTGCTCAGGGTGCTCGGTGCTCGGGGCGCTGGGTGCTCAGTGCTCTGGGTGCTCGGAGCTCAGTACTCAGGGTGCTGGGTGCTCAGTGCTCGGGGTGCTCAGTGCTCAGTACTCAGGGTGCTGGGTGCTCAGTGCTAGGGGTGCTCGGTGCTCAGTGCTCAGTACTCAGGGTGCTGGGTGCTCAGTGCTCAGGGTGCTGTGTGCTCAGTGCTCAGGGTGCTGGGTGCTCAGTGCTCAGGGTGCTGGGTACTCAGTGCTCAGGGTGCTGGGTGCACAGTACTCAGGGTGCTGGGTGCTCAGTACTCAGGGTGCTCTGTGCCCAGTGCTCGGGGTGCTATGTGCTCAGTGCTCGCGGTGCTGGGTGCTCAGTGCTCGGGGTGCTCGGTGCTCAGTACTCAGGGTGCTGGGTGCTCAGTGCTCGAGGTGCTCAGTACTCAGGGTGCTGTGTGTTCGTTGCTCAGGGTGCTGGGTGCTCAGTACTGAGGGTGTTTGGTGCTTAGTACTCAGGGTGTTGTGTGCTCAGTACTCCGGGTGCTGGGTGCTCAGTGCTCGGGGTGCTCGGTGCTCAGTGCTCAAGGTGCTGGGTGCTCAGTACTCAGGGTGCTCATTGCTCAGGGTGCTGTGTGCTCAGTACTCAGGGTGCTGGGTGCTCAGTGCTCAGGGTGCTCGGTGCTCGGGGCGCTGGGTGCTCAGTGCTCGGGGTGCTCGGAGCTCAGTACCCAGGGTGCTGGGTGCTCAGTGCTCGGGGTGCTCGGTGATCAGTACTCAGGGTGCTGGGTGCTCAGTGCTCTGGGTGCTCGGTGCTCAGTACGTTGGGTGCTCACTACTAAGGGTGCTGGGTGCTCAGTGCTCAGGGTGCCGGGTGATCAGTGCTCAGGGTGCTGGGTGCTCAGTGCTCAGGGTGCTGGGTGATCAGTGCTCAGGGTGCTGGGTGCTCAGGGCTCAGGGTGCTGGGTGCTCAGTGCTCGGGGTTCTGGGTGCTCAGTGCTCAGGGTGTTTGGTGCTAAGTGCTTAGGGTGCTGGGTGCTCAGTGCTCGGGGCGCTGGGTGCTCAGTGCTCGGGGTGCTTGGAGCTCAGTACTCAGGGTGCTGGGTGCTCAGTGCTCGGGGTGATCGGTGCTCAGTACTCAGGGTGCTGGGTGCTCAGTGCTCGGGGTGCTCGGTGCTCAGTACGTTGGGTGCTCTCTACTCAGGGTGCTGGGTGCTCAGTGCTCGGGGTGATCGGTGCTCAGTACTCAGGGTGCTGGGTGCTCAGTGCTTTGGGTTCTGGGTGCTCAGTGCTCAGGGTGCTGGGTGCTCAGTGCTCGGGGTGCTCGGTGCTCAGTACTCAGGGTGCTGAGTGCTCAGTACTCAGGGTGCTGGGTGCTCAGTGCTCAGGGTGCTGTGTGCTCAGTACTCAGGGTGCTGGGTGCTCAGTGCTCGGGGTGCTGGGTGCTCAGTGCTCAGTACTCAGGGTGCTGGGTGCTCAGTGCTCGGGGTGCTGGGTGCTCAGTGCTCAGTACTCAGGGTGCTGGGTGCTCAGTGCTCAGGGTGCTGAGTGCTCAGTGCTCAGGGTGCTGGGTGCTCAGTGCTCTTGGTGCTGGGTGCTCAGTACTCAGGGTGCTGGGTGCTCAGTGCTCAGGGTGCTGGGTGCTCAGTGCTCAGGGTGCTGGGTTCTCAGTACTCGGGGTGCTCGGAGCTCAGTACTCAGGGTGCTGTGTGCTCAGTGCTCGGGGTGATCGGTGCTCAGTAGTCAGGGTGCTGGGTGCTCAGTGCTCGGGGTGCTCGGTGCTCAATACTTTGGGTGCTCACTACTCAGGGTGCTGGGTGCTCAGTGCTCGGGGTGCTCGGTGCTCAGTACTCAGGGTGCTGGGTGCTCAGTACTCTGGGTGCTGGGTGCTCAGTGCTCAGGGTGCTGGGTGATCAGTGCTCAGGGTGCTGGGTGCTCAGTGCTGAGGGTGCTGGGTGCTCAGTGCTCGGGGTGCTGGGTGCTCAGTACTCAGGGTGCTGGGTGCTAAGTGCTCAGGGTGCTGGGTGCTCAGTGCTCGGGGCGCTGGGTGCTCAGTGCTCGGGGTGCTCGGAGCTCAGTACTCAGGGTGCTGGGTGCTCAGTGCTGGGGGTGATCGGTGCTCAGTACTCAGGGTGCTGGGTGCTCAGTGCTCGGGGTGCTCGGTGCTCAGTACGTTGGGTGCTCACTACTCAGGGTGCTGGGTGCTCAGTGCTCGGGGTGATCGGTGCTCAGTACTCAGGGTGCTGGGTGCTCAGTGCTCGGGGTGCTTGGTGCTCAGTATGTTGGGTGCTCACTACTCAGGGTGCTGGGTGCTCAGTGCTCGGGGTGATCGGTGCTCAGTACTCAGGGTGCTGGGTGCTCAGTGCTCGGGGTGCTTGGTGCTCAGTATGTTGGGTGCTCACTACTCAGGGTGCTGGGTGCTCAGTTCTCAGGGTGCTGGGTGCTCAGTACTCAGGGTGCTGGGGGCTCAGTGCTCAGGGTGCTGGGTGCTCAGTACTCAGGGTGCTGGGTGCTCAGTACTCAGGGTGCTGGGTGTTCAGTACTCAGGGTGCTGGGTGCTCAGTACTCGGGGTGCTGGGTGTTCAGTACTCAGGGTGCTGGGTGCTCAGTGCTCAGGGTGCTGGGTGCTCAGTAGTCAGGGTGCTGGGTGCTCAGTACTCAGGGTGCTGGGTGCTCAGTTCTCGGGGTGCTCGGTGCTCAGTACTCAGTGCTCAGGGTGCTCAGTGCTCAGTGCTCAGGGTGCTGGGTGTTCAGTACTCAGGGTGCTGGGTGCTCAGTACTCAGGGTGCCGGGTGCTCAGTGCTCAGGGTGCTGGGTGCTCAGTACTCGGGGTGCTCGGTGCTCAGTGCTCAGGGTGCTGGGTGCTCAGTACTCAGGGTGCTGGGTGCTCAGTGCTCAGGGTGCTCGGTGCTCAGTACTCGGGGTGCTGGGTGCTCATTCTCGGGGTGCTGGGTGCTCAGTGCTCAGGGTGCTGGGTGCTCAGTACTCAGGGTGCTGGGTGCTCAGTGCTCAGCGTGCTGGGTGCTCAGTACTCAGGGTGCTGGGAGCTCAGTGCTCAGGGTGATCGGTGCTCAGTACTCAGGGTGCTCAGTACTCAGGGTGCTGGGTGCTCAGTGCTCAGGGTGCTGGGTGCTCAGTAATCAGGGTGCTGGGTGCTCAGTGCTCGGGGTTCTGGGTGCTCAGTGCTCAGTGTGATCGGTGCTCAGTACTCAGGGTGCTGGGTGCTCAGTGCTCATGGTGCTCGGTGCTCAGTGCTCAGGGTGCTGGGTGCTCAGTACTCAGGGTGCTCAGTGCTCAGGGTGCTGGTTGCTCAGTGCTCGGGGTGCTGGGTGCTCATTCCTCAGGGTGCTGGGTGTTCAGTGCTCAGGGTGCTGGGTGCTCAGTACTCAGGGTGCTGGGTGCTCAGTGCTCAGCGTGCTGGGTGCTCAGTTCTCAGGGTGCTGGGAGCTCAGTGCTCAGGGTGATCGGTGCTCAGTACTCAGGGTGCTCATTACTCAGGGTGCTGGGTGCTCAGTGCTCAGGGTGCTGGGTGCTCAGTGCTCATGGTGCTCGGTGCTCAGTGCTTGCGGTGCTGGGTGCTCAGTCCTCAGGGTGCTCTGTGCTTGGGGTGTTGGGTGCTCAGTACTCAGGGTGCTGGGTGCTCAGTGCTCAGGGTGCTGGGTGCTCAGTACTCAGGGTGCTGGGTGCTCAGTGCTCAGGGTGCTGGGTGCTCAGTGCTCGGGGTGCTGGGTGCTCAGTGCTCGGGGTGCTGGGTGCTCAGTGCTCGGGGTGCTGGATGCTCAGTGCTCAGGGTGCTGGATGCTCAGTGCTCAGGGGGCTGGGTGCTCAGTGCTCAGGGTGCTGGGTGCTCAGTGCTCGGGGTGCTGGGTGCTCAGTGCTCGAGGTGCTCAGTACTCAGGGTGCTGCGTGTTCAGTGCTCAGGGTGCTGGATGCTCAGAACTCAGGGTGCTGGGTGCTCAGTACTCAGGGTGCTGGGTGCTCAGTTCTCGGCTGCAGGGTGCTCAGTGCTCAGGGTGCTGGGTGCTCAGTGCTCGGGGTGCTGGGTGCTCAGTGCTCAGTACTCAGGGTGCTGGGTGCTCAGTGCTCGGGATGCTGGGTGCTCAGTGCTCAGTACTCAGGGTGCTGGGTGCTCAGTGCTCGGGGTGCTGGGTGCTCAGTACTCAGCGTGCTGGGTGTTCAGTACTCAGGGAGCTGGGTGCTCAGTGCTCAGGGTGCTGGGTGCTCAGTTCTCGGGGTGCTGTGTGCTCAGTGCTCAGTACTCAGGGTGCTGGGTGCTCAGTGCTCAGGGTGCTGGGTGCTCAGTACTCGGGGTGCTGGGTGCTCAGTGCTCAGGGTGCTGGGTGCTCAGTGCTCAGAGTGCTGGGTGCTCAGTACTCAGTGCTCAGGGTGCTGGGTGCTCAGTGCTCAGGGTGCTGGGTGCTCAGTACTCGGGGTGCTGGGTGCTCCGTTCTCAGGGTGCTGGGTGCTCAGTACTCAGGGTGCTGGGTTCTCAGTACTCAGGGTGCTGGGTGCACAGTGCTAGGGGTGCTGGGTGCTCAGTGCTCGGGGTCTGGGTGCTCAGTACTCAGGGTGCTGGGTGCTCAGTACTCAGGGTGCTGGGTGCTCAGTGCTCAGGGTGCTGGGTGCTCAGTGCTCTGGGTGCTGGGTGCTCTGTGCTCAGGGTGCTCATTGCTCAGGGTGCTGGGTGCTCAGTACTCAGGGTGCTGGGTGCTCAGTGCTCAGGGTGCTCGGTGATCGGGGCGCTGGGTGCTCAGTGCTCGGGGTGCTCGGAGCTCAGTACTCAGGGTGCTGGGTGCTCAGTTCTCGGGGTGCTCGGTGCTCAGTACTCAGGGTGCTGGGTGCTCAGTGCTCGGGGTGCTCGGTGCTCAATACGTTGTGTGCTCACTACTCAGGGTGCTGGGTGCTCAGTGCTCGGGGTGCTGGGTGCTCAGTACTCAGGGTGCTGGGTGCTCACTACACGGGGTGCTGGGTGCTCAGTACTCAGGGTGCTGGGTGCTCAGTAATCAGGGTGCTGGGTGCTCAGTACTCGGCTGCTGGGTGCTCAGTGCTCAGGGTGCTGGGTGCTCAGTGCTCGGGGTGCTGGGTGCTCAGTGCTCAGTACTCAGGGTGCTGGGTGTTCAGTGCTCGGGGTGCTGGGTCCTCAGTACTCAGCGTGCTGGGTGTTCAGTACTCAGGGAGCTGGGTGCTCAGTGCTCAGGGTGCTGGGTGCTCAGTTCTCGGGGTGCTCGGTGCTCAGTACTCAGTGCTCAGGGTGCTCAGTGCTCAGTGCTCAGGGTGCTGGGTGTTCAGTACTCAGGGTGCTGGGTGCTCAGTACTCGGGGTGCTGGGTGCTCAGTACTCAGGGTGCTGGGTGCTCAGTGCTCAGGGTGCTGGGTGCTCAGTACTCGGGTGCTGGGTGCTCAGTGCTCAGGGTGCTGGGTGCTCAGTGCTCGGGGTGCTGGGTGCTCAGTGCTCAGTACTCAGGGTGCTGGGTGCAAAGTGCTCGGGGTGCTGGGTGCTCAGTGCTCAGTACTCAGGGTGCTGGGTGCTTAGTGCTCGGGGTGCAGTGTGCTCAGTGCTCAGGGTGCTGGGTGCTCAGTGCTCGGGGTGCTGGGTGCTCAGTGCTCAGTACTCAGGGTGCTGGGTGCTCAGTGCTCGGGGTGCTGGGTGCTCAGTGCTCAGTACTCAGGGTGCTGGGTGCTCAGTGCTCAGGGTGCTGGGTGTTCAGTGCTCGGGGTGCTGGGTGCTCAGTACTCCGGGTGCTGGGTGCTCAGTTCTCGGGGTGCTGGGTGCTCAGGGTGCTGGGTACTCAGTACTCGGGGTGCTCGGTGCTCAGTGCTCAGGGTGCTGGGTGAACAGTACTCAGGGTGCTGGGTGCTCAGTGCTCAGGGTGCTCGGTGCTCAGTACTCGGGGTGCTGGGTGCTCATTCTCGGGGTGCTGGGTGCTCAGTGCTCTTGGTGCTGGGTGCTCAGTACTCAGGGTGCTGGGTGCTAAGTGCTCAGGGTGCTGGGTGCTCAGTACTCAGGGTGCTGGGTGTTCAGTGCTCAGGGGGCTGGGTGCTCAGTACTCAGGGTGCTGGGTGCTCAGTGCTCAGCGTGCTGGGTGCTCAGTTCTCAGGGTGCTGGGAGCTCAGTGCTCAGGGTGATCAGTGCTCAGTACTCAGGGTGCTCATTACTCAGGGTGCTGGGTGCTCAGTGCTCAGGGTGCTGGGTGCTCAGTACTCAGGGTGCTGGGTGCTCAGTGCTCGGGGTTCTGGGTGCTCAGTGCTCAGTGTGATCGGTGCTCAGTACTCAGGGTGCTGGGTGCTCAGTGCTCAGGGTGCTGGGTGCTCAGTCCTCAGGGTGCTCAGTGCTCGGGGTGCTCGGTGCTCAGTACTCAGGGTGCTGAGTGCTCAGTACTCAGGGTGCTGGGTGCTCAGTACTCTGGGTGCTGGGTGCTCAGTGCTCAGGGTGCTGGGTGATCAGTGCTCAGGGTGCTGGGTGCTCAGTGCTGAGGGTGCTGGGTGCTCAGTGCTCGGGGTGCTGGGTGCTCAGTACTCAGGGTGCTGGGTGCTAAGTGCTCAGGGTGCTGGGTGCTCAGTGCTCGGGGCGCTGGGTGCTCAGTGCTCGGGGTGCTCGGAGCTCAGTACTCAGCGTGCTGGGTGCTCAGTGCTGGGGGTGATCGGTGCTCAGTACTCAGGGTGCTGGGTGCTCAGTGCTCGGGGTGCTCGGTGCTCAGTACGTTGGGTGCTCACTACTCAGGGTGCTGGGTGCTCAGTGCTCAGGGTGATCGGTGCTCAGTACTCAGGGTGCTGGGTGCTCAGTGCTCGGGGTGCTCGGTGCTCAGTATGTTGGGTGCTCACTACTCAGGTTGCTGGGTGCTCAGTTCTCAGGGTGCTGGGTGCTCAGTACTCAGGGTGCTGGGGGCTCAGTGCTCAGGGTGCTGGGTGCTCAGTACTCAGGGTGCTGGGTGCTCAGTACTCAGGGTGCTGGGTGTTCAGTACTCAGGATGCTGGGTGCTCAGTACTCGGGGTGCTGGGTGTTCAGTACTCAGGGTGCTGGGTGCTCAGTGCTCAGGGTGCTGGGTGCTCAGTAGTCAGGGTGCTGGGTGCTCAGTACACAGGGTGCTGGGTGCTCAGTTCTCGGGGTGCTCGGTGCTCAGTACTCAGTGCTCAGGGTGCTCAGTGCTCAGTGCTCAAGGTGCTGGGTGTTCAGTACTCAGGGTGCTGGGTGCTCAGTACTCAGGGTGCTGGGTGCTCAGTGCTCAGGGTGCTGGGTGCTCAGTACTCGGGGTGCTCGGTGCTCAGTGCTCAGGGTGCTGGGTGCTCAGTACTCAGGGTGCTGGGTGCTCAGTGATCAGGGTGCTCGGTGCTCAGTACTCGGGGTGCTGGGTGCTCATTCTCGGGGTGCTGGGTGCTCAGTGCTCAGGGTGCTGGCTGCTCAGTACTCAGGGTTCTGGGTGCTCAGTGCTCAGGGTGCTGGGTGCTCAGTACTCAGGGTGCTGGGTGCTCAGTGCTCAGGGTGCTGGGTGCTCAGTACTCAGGGTGCTGGGTGCTCAGTGCTCAGCGTGCTGGGTGCTCAGTACTCAGGGTGCTGGGAGCTCAGTGCTCAGGGTGATCGGTGCTCAGTACTCAGGGTGCTCAGTACTCAGGGTGCTGGGTGCTCAGTGCTCAGGGTGCTGGGTGCTCAGTAATCAGGGTGCTGGGTGCTCAGTGCTCGGGGTTCTGGGTGCTCAGTGCTCAGTGTGATCGGTGCTCAGTACTCAGGGTGCTGGGTGCTCAGTGCTCATGGTGCTCGGTGCTCAGTGCTCAGGGTGCTGGGTGCTCAGTACTCAGGGTGCTCAGTGCTCAGGGTGCTGGTTGCTCAGTGCTCGGGGTGCTGGGTGCTCATTCCTCAGGGTGCTGGGTGCTCAGTACTCAGGGTGCTGGGTGCTCAGTACTCAGGGTGCTCAGTGCTTGGGGTGCTGGGTGCTCAGTACTCAGGGTGCTCAGTGCTTGGGGTGTTGGGTGCTCAGTCCTCAGGGTGCTGGCTGCTCAGTACTCAGGGTGCTTGGTGATCAGTACTCAGGGTGCTCAGTGCTTGGGGTGCTGGGTGCTCAGTACTCAGGGTTCTCTGTGCTTGGGGTTTTGGGTGCTCAGTACTCAGGGTGCTGGGTGCTCAGTGCTCAGGGTGCTGGGTGCTCAGTACTCAGGGTGCTGGGTGCTCAGTACTCAGGGTGCTGGGTGCTCAGTGCTCGGGGTGCTGGGTGCTCAGTGCTCGGGGTGCTGGATGCTCAGTGCTCAGGGTGCTGGATGCTCAGTGCTCAGGGTGCTGGGTGCTCAGTGCTCGGGGTGCTGGGTGCTCAGTGCTCAGGGTGCTGGATGCTCAGTGCTCAGGGTGCTGGGTGCTCAGTACTCGGGGTGCTGGGTGCTCAGTCTCGGGGTGCTGGGTGCTCAGTGCTCAATGTGCTCAGTACTCAGGGTGCTGGGTGCTCAGTGCTCAGCGTGCTGGGTGCTCAGTACTCAGGGTGCTGGGAGCTCAGTGCTCAGGGTGATCGGTGCTCAGTACTCAGGGTGCTCATTACTCAGGGTGCTGGGTGCTCAGTGCTCGGGGTGCTGGGTGCTCAGTACTCAGGGTGCTGGGTGCTCAGTGCTCGGGGTTCTGGGTGCTCAGTGCTCAGGGTGATCGGTGCTCAGTACTCAGGGTGCTGGGTGCTCAGTGCTCAGGGTGCTCGGTGCTGAGTGCTCAGGGTGCTGGGGGCTCATTACTCAGGGTGCTCAGTGCTCAGGGTGCTGGTTGCTCAGTGCTCGGGGTGCTGGATGCTCATTCCTCAGGGTGCTGGGTGCTCAGTACTCAGGGTGCTCAGTGCTTGGGGTGTTGGGTGCTCCGTCCTCAGGGTGCTGGGTGCTCAGTACTCAGGGTGCTGTGTGCTCAGTACTCAGGGTGCTCAGTGCTTGCGGTGCTGGGTGCTCAGTACTCAGGGTGCTCTGTGCTTGGGGTGTTGGGTGCTCAGTACTCAGGGTGCTGGGTGCTCAGTGCTCAGGGTGCTGGGTGCTCAGTACTCAGGGTGCTGGGTGCTCAGTACTCAGGGTGCTGGGTGCTCAGTGCTCGGGGTGCTGGGTGCTCAGTGCTCGGGGTGCTGGGTGCTCAGTGCTCGGGGTGCTGGATGCTCAGTGCTCAGGGTGCTGGATGCTCAGTACTCAGGGTGCTGGGTGCTCAGTACTCAGGGTGCTGGGTGCTCAGTACTCGGCTGCTGGGTGCTCAGTGCTCAGGGTGCTGGGTGCTCAGTGCTCGGGGTGCTGGGTGCTCAGTGCTCAGTACTCAGGGTGCTGGGTGCTCAGTGCTCGGGATGCTGGGTGCTCAGTGCTCAGTACTCAGGGTGCTGGGTGCTCAGTGCTCGGGGTGCTGGGTGCTCAGTACTCAGCGTGCTGGGTGTTCAGTACTCAGGGAGCTGGGTGCTCAGTGCTCAGGGTGCTGGGTGCTCAGTTCTCGGGGTGCTGGGTGCTCAGTGCTCAGTACTCAGGGTGCTGGGTGCTCAGTGCTCAGGGTGCTGGGTGCTCAGTACTCGGGGTGCTGGGTGCTCAGTGCTCAGGGTGCTGGGTGCTCAGTGCTCAGGGTGCTGGGTGCTCAGTACTCAGTGCTCAGGATGCTGGGTGCTCAGTGCTCGGGCTGCTGGGTGCTCAGTGCTCAGGGTGCTGGGTGCTCAGTACTCAGGGTGCTGGGTTCTCAGTACTCAGGGTGCTGGGTGCACAGTGCTAGGGGTGCTGGGTGCTCAGTGCTCAGGGTCTGGGTGCTCAGTACTCAGGGTGCTGGGTGCTCAGTACTCAGGTTGCTGGGTGCTCAGTGCTCAGGGTGCTGGGTGCTCAGTGCTCTGGGTGCTGGGTGCTCAGTGCTCAGGGTGCTCATTGCTCAGGGTGCTGGGTGCTCAGTACTCAGGGTGCTGGGTGCTCAGTGCTCAGGGTGCTCGGTGATCGGGGCGCTGGGTGCTCAGTGCTCGGGGTGCTCGGAGCTCAGTACTCAGGGTGCTGGGTGCTCAGTGCTCGGGGTGCTCGGTGCTCAGTACTCAGGGTGCTGGGTGCTCAGTGCTCGGGGTGCTCGGTGCTCAATACGTTGGGTGCTCACTACTCAGGGTGCTGGGTGCTCAGTGCTCGGGGTGCTGGGTGCTCAGTACTCAGGGTGCTGGGTGCTCACTACTCGGGGTGCTGGGTGTTCAGTACTCAGGGTGCTGGGTGCTCAGTACTCAGGGTGCTGGGTGCTCAGTATTCAGCTGCTGGGTGCTGAGTGCTCAGGGTGCTGGGTGCTCAGTGCTCGGGGTGCTGGGTGCTCAGTGCTCAGTACTCAGGATGCTGGGTGCTCAGTGCTCGGGATGCTGGGTGCTCAGTGCTCAGTACTCAGGGTGCTGGGGGCTCAGTGCTCGGGGTGCTGGGTCCTCAGTACTCAGCGTGCTGGGTGTTCAGTACTCAGGGAGCTGGGTGCTCACTGCTCAGGGTGATGGGTGCTCAGTTCTCGGGGTGCTCGGTGCTCAGTACTCAGTGCTCAGGGTGCTCAGTGCTCAGTGCTCAGGGTGCTGGGTGTTCAGTACTCAGGGTGCTTGGTGCTCAGTACTCGGGGTGCTGGGTGCTCAGTACTCAGGGTGCTGGGTGCTCAGTGCTCAGGGTGCTGGGTGCTCAGTACTCGGGTGCTGGGTGCTCAGTGCTCAGGGTGCTGGGTGCTCAGTGCTCGGGGTGCTGGGTGCTCAGTCCTCAGTACTCAGGGTGCTGGGTGCTCAGTGCTCGGGGTGCTGGGTGCTCAGTGCTCAGTACTCAGGGTGCTGGGTGCTCAGTGCTCGGGGTGCAGTGTGCTCAGTGCTCAGGGTGCTGGGTGCTCAGTGCTCGGGGTGCTGGGTGCTCAGTGCTCAGTACTCAGGGTGCTGGGTGCTCAGTGCTCGGGGTGCTGGGTGCTCAGTGCTCAGTACTCAGGGTGCTGGGTGCTCAGTGCTCAGGGTGCTGGGTGTTCAGTGCTCGGGGTGCTGGGTGCTCAGTACTCAGGGTGCTGGGTGCTCAGTACTCCGGGTGCTGGGTGTTCAGTTCTCGGGGTGCTCGGTGCTCAGTACTCAGTGCTCAGGGTGCTCAGTGCTCAGAGCTCAGGGTGCTGGGTGTTCAGTACTCAGGGTGCTGGGTGCTCAGTACTCAGGGTGCTGGGTGCTCAGTGCTCAGGTTGCTGGGTGCTCAGTACTCGGGGTGCTCGGTGCTCAGTGCTCAGGGTGCTGGGTGAACAGTACTCAGGGTGCTGGGTGCTCAGTGCTCAGGGTGCTCGTTGCTCAGTACTCGGGCTGCTGGGTGCTCATTCTCGGGGTGCTGGGTGCTCAGTGCTCTTGGTGCTGGGTGCTCAGTACTCAGGGTGCTGGGTGCTCAGTGCTCAGGGTGCTGGGTGCTCAGTACTCAGGGTGCTGGGTGTTCAGTGCTCAGGGTGCTGGGTGCTCAGTACTCAGGGTGCTGGGTGCTCAGTGCTCAGCGTGCTGGGTGCTCAGTTCTCAGGGTGCTGTGAGCTCAGTGCTCAGGGTGATCGGTGCTCAGTACTCAGGGTGCTCATTACTCAGGGTGCTGGGTGCTCAGTGCTCAGGGTGCTGGGTGCTCAGTACTCAGGGTGCTGGGTGCTCAGTGCTCGGGGTTCTGGGTGCTCAGTGCTCAGGGTGATCGGTGTTCAGTACTCAGGGTGCTGGGTGCTCAGTGCTCAGGGTGCTGGGTGCTCAGTCCTCAGGGTGCTCAGTGCTCAGGGTGCTGGGTGCACAGTGCTCGGGGTGCTCGGTGCTCAGTACTCAGGGGGCTGAGTGCTCAGTACTCAGGTTGCTGGGTGCTCAGTACTCAGGGTGCTGGGTGCTCAGTGCTCAGGGTGCTGGGTGATCAGTGCTCAGGGTGCTGGGTGCTCAGTGCTCAGGGTGCTGGGTGCTCAGTGCTCGGGGTGCTGGGTGCTCAGTACTCAGGGTGCTGGGTGCTAAGTGCTCAGTGTGCTGGGTGCTCAGTGCTCGGGGCGCTGGGTGCTCAGTGCTCGGGGTGCTCGGAGCTCAGTACTCAGGGTGCTGGGTGCTCAGTGCTGGGGGTGATCGGTGCTCAGTACTCAGTGTGCTGGGTGCTCAGTGCTCGGGGTGCTCGGTGCTCAGTACGTTGGGTGCTCACTACTCTGGGTGCTGGGTGCTCAGTGCTCGGGGTGATCGGTGCTCAGTACTCAGGGTGCTGGGTGCTCAGTGCTCGGGGTGCTCGGTGCTCAGTACGTTGGGTGCTCACAACTCAGGGTGCTGGGTGCTCAGTTCTCAGGGTGCTGGGTGCTCAGTACTCAGGGTGCTGGGTGCTCAGTACTCCGGGTGCTGGGTGCTCAGTTCTCGGGGTGCTCGGTGCTCAGTACTCAGTGCTCAGGGTGCTCAGTGCTCAGTGCTCAGGGTGCTGGGTGTTCAGTACTCAGGGTGCTGGGTGCTCAGTACTCAGGGTGCTGGGTGCTCAGTGCTCAGGGTGCTGGGTGCTCAGTACTCGGGGTGCTCGGTGGTCAGTGCTCAGGGTGCTGGGTGCTCAGTACTCAGGGTGCTGGGTGCTCAGTGCTCAGGGTGCTCGGTGCTCAGTACTCGGGGTGCTGGGTGCTCATTCTCGGGGTGCTGGGTGCTCAGTGCTCGGGGTGCTGGGTGCTCAGTACTCAGGGTGCTGGGTGCTCAGTGCTCAGGGTGCTGGGTGCTCAGTACACAGGGTGCTGGGTGCTCAGTGCTCAGGGTGCTGGGTGCTCAGTACTCAGGGTGCTGGGTGCTCAGTGCTCAGCGTGCTGGGTGCTCAGTACTCAGGGTGCTGGGAGCTCAGTGCTCAGGGTGATCGGTGCTCAGTACTCAGGGTGCTCATTACTCAGGGTGCTGGGTGCTCAGTGCTCGTGGTGCTGGGTGCTCAGTACTCAGGGTGCTGGGTGCTCAGTGCTCGGGGTTCTGGGTGCTCAGTGCTCATGGTGATCGGTGATCAGTACTCAGGGTGCTGGGTGCTCAGTGCTCAGGGTTCTCGGTGCTCAGTGCTCAGGGTGCTGGGGGCTCAGTACTCAGGGTGCTCAGTGCTCAGAGTGCTGGTTGCTCAGTGCTCGGGGTGCTGGGTGCTCAATCCTCAGGGTGCTGGGTGCTCAGTACTCAGGGTGCTGGGTGCTCAGTACTCAGGGTGCTGGGTGCTCAGTACTCGGCTGCTGGGTGCTCAGTGCTCAGGGTGCTGGGTGCTCAGTGCTCGGGGTGCTGGGTGCTCAGTGCTCAGTACTCAGGGTGCTGGGTGCTCAGTGCTCGGGATGCTGGGTGCTCAGTGCTCAGTACTCAGGGTGCTGGGTGCTCAGTGCTCGGGATGCTTGGTGCTCAGTACTCAGCGTGCTGGGTGTTCAGTACTCAGGGAGCTGGGTGCTCAGTGCTCAGGGTGCTGGGTGCTCAGTTCTCGGGGTGCTGGGTGCTCAGTGCTCAGTACTCAGGGTGCTGGGTGCTCAGTGCTCAGGGTGCTGGGTGCTCAGTACTCGGGGTGCTGGGTGCTCAGTGCTCAGGGTGCTGGGTGCTCAGTGCTCAGGGTGCTGGGTGCTCAGTACTCAGTGCTCAGGATGCTGGGTGCTCAGTGCTCGGGCTGCTGGGTGCTCAGTGCTCAGGGTGCTGGGTGCTCAGTACTCAGGGTGCTGGGTTCTCAGTACTCAGGGTGCTGGGTGCACAGTGCTAGGGGTGCTGGGTGCTCAGTGCTCGGGGTCTGGGTGCTCAGTACTCAGGGTGCTGGGTGCTCAGTACTCAGGGTGCTGGGTGCTCAGTGCTCAGGGTGCTGGGTGCTCAGTGCTCTGGGTGCTGGGTGCTCAGTGCTCAGGGTGCTCATTGCTCAGGGTGCTGGGTGCTCAGTACTCAGGGTGCTGGGTGCTCAGTGCTCTGGGTGCTGGGTGCTCAGTGCTCAGGGTGCTCATTGCTCAGGGTGCTGGGTGCTCAGTACTCAGGGTGCTGGGTGCTCAGTGCTCAGGGTGCTCGGTGATCGGGGCGCTGGGTGCTCAGTGCTCGGGGTGCTCGGAGCTCAGTACTCAGGGTGCTGGGTGCTCAGTGCTCGGGGTGCTCGGTGCTCAGTACTCAGGGTGCTGGGTGCTCAGTGCTCGGGGTGCTCGGTGCTCAATACGTTGGGTGCTCACTACTCAGGGTGCTGGGTGCTCAGTGCTCGGGGTGCTGGGTGCTCAGTACTCAGGGTGCTGGGTGCTCACTACTCGGGGTGCTGGGTGTTCAGTACTCAGGGTGCTGGGTGCTCAGTACTCAGGGTGCTGGGTGCTCAGTATTCAGCTGCTGGGTGCTGAGTGCTCAGGGTGCTGGGTGCTCAGTGCTCGGGGTGCTGGGTGCTCAGTGCTCAGTACTCAGGATGCTGGGTGCTCAGTGCTCGGGATGCTGGGTGCTCAGTGCTCAGTACTCAGGGTGCTGGGGGCTCAGTGCTCGGGGTGCTGGGTCCTCAGTACTCAGCGTGCTGGGTGTTCAGTACTCAGGGAGCTGGGTGCTCACTGCTCAGGGTGATGGGTGCTCAGTTCTCGGGGTGCTCGGTGCTCAGTACTCAGTGCTCAGGGTGCTCAGTGCTCAGTGCTCAGGGTGCTGGGTGTTCAGTACTCAGGGTGCTTGGTGCTCAGTACTCAGGGTGCTGGGTGCTCAGTACTCAGGGTGCTGGGTGCTCAGTGCTCAGGGTGCTGGGTGCTCAGTACTCGGGTGCTGGGTGCTCAGTGCTCAGGGTGCTGGGTGCTCAGTGCTCGGGGTGCTGGGTGCTCAGTCCTCAGTACTCAGGGTGCTGGGTGCTCAGTGCTCGGGGTGCTGGGTGCTCAGTGCTCAGTACTCAGGGTGCTGGGTGCTCAGTGCTCGGGGTGCAGTGTGCTCAGTGCTCAGGGTGCTGGGTGCTCAGTGCTCGGGGTGCTGGGTGGTCAGTGCTCAGTACTCAGGGTGCTGGGTGCTCAGTGCTCAGGGTGCTGGGTGCTCAGTGCTCAGTACTCAGGGTGCTGGGTGCTCAGTGCTCAGGGTGCTGGGTGTTCAGTGCTCGGGGTGCTGGGTGCTCAGTACTCAGGGTGCTGGGTGCTCAGTACTCCGGGTGCTGGGTGTTCAGTTCTCGGGGTGCTCGGTGCTCAGTACTCAGTGCTCAGGGTGCTCAGTGCTCAGAGCTCAGGGTGCTGGGTGTTCAGTACTCAGGGTGCTGGGTGCTCAGTACTCAGGGTGCTGGGTGCTCAGTGCTCAGGTTGCTGGGTGCTCAGTACTCGGGGTGCTCGGTGCTCAGTGCTCAGGGTGCTGGGTGAACAGTACTCAGGGTGCTGGGTGCTCAGTGCTCAGGGTGCTCGTTGCTCAGTACTCGGGCTGCTGGGTGCTCATTCTCGGGGTGCTGGGTGCTCAGTGCTCTTGGTGCTGGGTGCTCAGTACTCAGGGTGCTGGGTGCTCAGTGCTCAGGGTGCTGGGTGCTCAGTACTCAGGGTGCTGGGTGTTCAGTGCTCAGGGTGCTGGGTGCTCAGTACTCAGGGTGCTGGGTGCTCAGTGCTCAGCGTGCTGGGTGCTCAGTTCTCAGGGTGCTGTGAGCTCAGTGCTCAGGGTGATCGGTGCTCAGTACTCAGGGTGCTCATTACTCAGGGTGCTGTGTGCTCAGTGCTCAGGGTGCTGGGTGCTCAGTACTCAGGGTGCTGGGTGCTC
The DNA here is from genome assembly GCF_018167655.1 of Microtus oregoni. NCBI lineage: Eukaryota > Metazoa > Chordata > Mammalia > Rodentia > Cricetidae > Microtus > Microtus oregoni. The sequence continues at coordinate 110,924 of NW_024543367.1, forward strand.
AGTGCTCGGGGTTCTGGGTGCTCAGTGCTCAGGGTGATCGGTGTTCAGTACTCAGGGTGCTGGGTGCTCAGTGCTCAGGGTGCTGGGTGCTCAGTCCTCAGGGTGCTCAGTGCTCAGGGTGCTGGGTGCACAGTGCTCGGGGTGCTCGGTGCTCAGTACTCAGGGGGCTGAGTGCTCAGTACTCAGGTTGCTGGGTGCTCAGTACTCAGGGTGCTGGGTGCTCAGTGCTCAGGGTGCTGGGTGATCAGTGCTCAGGGTGCTGGGTGCTCAGTGCTCAGGGTGCTGGGTGCTCAGTGCTCGGGGTGCTGGGTGCTCAGTACTCAGGGTGCTGGGTGCTAAGTGCTCAGTGTGCTGGGTGCTCAGTGCTCGGGGCGCTGGGTGCTCAGTGCTCGGGGTGCTCGGAGCTCAGTACTCAGGGTGCTGGGTGCTCAGTGCTGGGGGTGATCGGTGCTCAGTACTCAGGGTGCTGGGTGCTCAGTGCTCGGGGTGCTCGGTGCTCAGTACGTTGGGTGCTCACTACTCTGGGTGCTGGGTGCTCAGTGCTCGGGGTGATCGGTGCTCAGTACTCAGGGTGCTGGGTGCTCAGTGCTCGGGGTGCTCGGTGCTCAGTACGTTGGGTGCTCACAACTCAGGGTGCTGGGTGCTCAGTTCTCAGGGTGCTGGGTGCTCAGTACTCAGGGTGCTGTGTGCTCAGTACTCCGGGTGCTGGGTGCTCAGTTCTCGGGGTGCTCGGTGCTCAGTACTCAGTGCTCAGGGTGCTCAGTGCTCAGTGCTCAGGGTGCTGGGTGTTCAGTACTCAGGGTGCTGGGTGCTCAGTACTCAGGGTGCTGGGTGCTCAGTGCTCAGGGTGCTGGGTGCTCAGTACTCGGGGTGCTCGGTGGTCAGTGCTCAGGGTGCTGGGTGCTCAGTACTCAGGGTGCTGGGTGCTCAGTGCTCAGGGTGCTCGGTGCTCAGTACTCGGGGTGCTGGGTGCTCATTCTCGGGGTGCTGGGTGCTCAGTGCTCGGGGTGCTGGGTGCTCAGTACTCAGGGTGCTGGGTGCTCAGTGCTCAGGGTGCTGGGTGCTCAGTACACAGGGTGCTGGGTGCTCAGTGCTCAGGGTGCTGGGTGCTCAGTACTCAGGGTGCTGGGTGCTCAGTGCTCAGCGTGCTGGGTGCTCAGTACTCAGGGTGCTGGGAGCTCAGTGCTCAGGGTGATCGGTGCTCAGTACTCAGGGTGCTCATTACTCAGGGTGCTGGGTGCTCAGTGCTCGTGGTGCTGGGTGCTCAGTACTCAGGGTGCTGGGTGCTCAGTGCTCGGGGTTCTGGGTGCTCAGTGCTCATGGTGATCGGTGATCAGTACTCAGGGTGCTGGGTGCTCAGTGCTCAGGGTTCTCGGTGCTCAGTGCTCAGGGTGCTGGGGGCTCAGTACTCAGGGTGCTCAGTGCTCAGAGTGCTGGTTGCTCAGTGCTCGGGGTGCTGGGTGCTCAATCCTCAGGGTGCTGGGTGCTCAGTACTCAGGGTGCTGGGTGCTCAGTACTCAGGGGGCTCAGTGCTTGGGGTGCTGGGTGCTCAGTACTCAGGGTGCTCAGTGCTTGGGGTGTTGGGTGCTCCGTCCTCAGGGTGCTGGGTGCTCAGTACTCAGGGTGCTGGGTGCTCAGTACTCAGGGTGCTCAGTGCTTGCGGTGCTGGGTGCTCAGTACTCAGGGTGCTCTGTGCTTGGGGAGTTGGGTGCTCAGTACTCAGGGTGCTGGGTGCTCAGTGCTCAGGGTGCTGGGTGCTCAGTACTCAGGGTGCTGGGTGCTCAGTACTCAGGGTGCTGGGTGCTCAGTGCTCGGGGTGCTGGGTGCTCAGTGCTCGGGGTGCTGGGTGCTCAGTGCTCGGGGTGCTGGATGCTCAGTGCTCAGGGTGCTGGATGCTCAGTACTCAGGGTGCTGGGTGCTCAGTACTCAGGGTGCTGGGTGCTCAGTACTCGGCTGCTGGGTGCTCAGTGCTCAGGGTGCTGGGTGCTCAGTGCTCGGGGTGCTGGGTGCTCAGTGCTCAGTACTCAGGGTGCTGGGTGCTCAGTGCTCGGGATGCTGGGTGCTCAGTGCTCAGTACTCAGGGTGCTGGGTGCTCAGTGCTCGGGGTGCTTGGTGCTCAGTACTCAGCGTGCTGGGTGTTCAGTACTCAGGGAGCTGGGTGCTCAGTGCTCAGGGTGCTGGGTGCTCAGTTCTCGGGGTGCTGGGTGCTCAGTGCTCAGTACTCAGGGTGCTGGGTGCTCAGTGCTCAGGGTGCTGGGTGCTCAGTACTCGGGGTGCTGGGTGCTCAGTGCTCAGGGTGCTGGGTGCTCAGTGCTCAGGGTGCTGGGTGCTCAGTACTCAGTGCTCAGGATGCTGGGTGCTCAGTGCTCGGGCTGCTGGGTGCTCAGTGCTCAGGGTGCTGGGTGCTCAGTACTCAGGGTGCTGGGTTCTCAGTACTCAGGGTGCTGGGTGCACAGTGCTAGGGGTGCTGGGTGCTCAGTGCTCGGGGTCTGGGTGCTCAGTACTCAGGGTGCTGGGTGCTCAGTACTCAGGGTGCTGGGTGCTCAGTGCTCAGGGTGCTGGGTGCTCAGTGCTCTGGGTGCTGGGTGCTCAGTGCTCAGGGTGCTCATTGCTCAGGGTGCTGGGTGCTCAGTACTCAGGGTGCTGGGTGCTCAGTGCTCAGGGTGCTCGGTGATCGGGGTGCTGGGTGCTCAGTGCTCGGGGTGCTCGGAGCTCAGTACTCAGGGTGCTGGGTGCTCAGTGCTCGGGGTGCTCGGTGCTCAGTACTCAGGGTGCTGGGTGCTCAGTGCTCGGGGTGCTCGGTGCTCAATACGTTGGGTGCTCACTACTCAGGGTGCTGGGTGCTCAGTGCTCGGGGTGCTGGGTGCTCAGTACTCAGGGTGCTGGGTGCTCACTACTCGGGGTGCTGGGTGCTCAGTACTCAGGGTGCTGGGTGCTCAGTACTCAGGGTGCTGGGTGCTCAGTATTCGGCTGCTGGGTGCTCAGTGCTCAGGGTGCTGGGTGCTCAATGCTCGGGGTGCTGGGTGCTCAGTGCTCAGTACTCAGGATGCTGGGTGCTCAGTGCTCGGGATGCTGGGTGCTCAGTGCTCAGTACTCAGGGTGCTGGGGGCTCAGTGCTCGGGGTGCTGGGTCCTCAGTACTCAGCGTGCTGGGTGTTCAGTACTCAGGGAGCTGGGTGCTCACTGCTCAGGGTGCTGGGTGCTCAGTACTCGGCTGCTGGGTGCTCAGTACTCAGGGTGCTGGGTGCTCAGTGCTCAGGGTGCTGGGTGATCAGTGCTCAGGGTGCTGGGTGCTCAGTGCTCAGGGTGCTGGGTGCTCAGTGCTCGGGGTGCTGGGTGCTCAGTACTCAGGGTGCTGGGTGCTAAGTGCTCAGGGTGCTGGGTGCTCAGTGCTCGGGGCGCTGGGTGCTCAGTGCTCGGGGTGCTCAGAGCTCAGTACTCAGGGTGCTGGGTGCTCAGTGCTGGGGGTGATCGGTGCTCAGTACTCAGGGTGCTGGGTGCTCAGTGCTCGGGGTGCTCGGTGCTCAGTACGTTGGGTGCTCACTACTCAGGGTGCTTGCTGCTCAGTGCTCGGGGTGATCGGTGCTCAGTACTCAGGGTGCTGGGTGCTCAGTGCTCGGGGTGCTCGGTGCTCAGTACGTTGGGTGCTCACAACTCAGGGTGCTGGGTGCTCAGTTCTCAGGGTGCTGGGTGTTCAGTACTCAGGGTGCTGGGTGCTCAGTACTCAGGGTGCTCAGTGCTTGGGGTGTTGGGTGCTCAGTACTCAGGGTGCTGGGTGCTCAGTGCTCAGGGTGCTGGGTGCTCAGTACTCAGGGTGCTGGGTGCTCAGTACTCAGGGTGCTGGGTGTTCAGTACTCAGGGTGCTGGGTGCTCAGTACTCGGGGTGCTGGGTGTTCAGTACTCAGGGTGCTGGGTGCTCAGTGCTCAGGGTGCTGGGTGCTCAGTAGTCAGGGTGCTGGGTGCTCAGTACTCAGGGTGCTGGGTGCTCAGTTCTCGGGGTGCTTGGTGCTCAGTACTCAGTGCTCAGGGTGCTCAGTGCTCAGTGCTCAGGGTGCTGGGTGTTCAGTACTCAGGGTGCTGGGTGCTCAGTACTCAGGGTGCTGGGTGCTCAGTGCTCAGGGTGCTGGGTGCTCAGTACTCGGGGTGCTGGGTGCTCATTCTCGGGGTGCTGGGTGCTCAGTGCTCGGGGTGCTGGGTGCTCAGTACTCAGGGTGCTGGGTGCTCAGTGCTCAGGGTGCTGGGTGCTCAGTACTCAGGGTGCTGGGTGCTCAGTGCTCAGGGTGCTGGGTGCTCAGTACTCAGGGTGCTGGGTGCTCAGTGCTCAGCGTGCTGGGTGCTCAGTACTCAGGGTGCTGGGAGCTCAGTGCTCAGGGTGATCGGTGCTCAGTACTCAGGGTGCTCATTACTCAGGGTTCTGGGTGCTCAGTGCTCGGGGTGCTGGGTGCTCAGTACTCAGGGTGCTGGGTGCTCAGTGCTCGGGGTTCTGGGTGCTCAGTGCTCAGGGTGATCGGTGCTCAGTACTCAGGGTGCTGGGTGCTCAGTGCTCAGGGTGCTCGGTGCTCAGTGCTCAGGGTGCTGGGTGCTCAGTACTCGGGGTGCTGGGTGTTCAGTACTCAGGGTGCTGGGTGCTCAGTACTCGGGGTGCTGGGTGTTCAGTACTCAGGGTGCTGGGTGCTCAGTGCTCAGGGTGCTGGGTGCTCAGTACTCGGGTGCTGGGTGCTCAGTGCTCAGGGTGCTGGGTGCTCAGTGCTCAGGGTGCTGGGTGCTCAGTGCTCAGTACTCAGGGTGCTGGGTGCTCAGTGCTCGGGGTGCAGGGTGCTCAGTGCTCAGGGTGCTGGGTGCTCAGTGCTCGGGGTGCTGGGTGCTCAGTACTCAGGGTGCTGGGTGCTCAGTACTCCGGGTGCTGGGTGCTCAGTTCTCTGGGTGCTCGGTGCTCAGTACTCAGTGCTCAGGGTGCTCAGTGCTCAGTGCTCAGGGTGCTGGGTGCTCAGTGCTCAGGGTGCTGGGTGCTCAGTACTCAGGGTGCTGGGTGTTCAGTGCTCAGGGTGCTGGGTGCTCAGTACTCAGGGTGCTGGGTGCTCAGTGCTCAGCGTGCTGGGTGCTCAGTTCTCAGGGTGCTGGGAGCTCAGTGCTCAGGGTGATCGGTGCTCAGTACTCAGGGTGCTCATTACTCAGGGTGCTGGGTGCTCAGTGCTCAGGGTGCTGGGTGCTCAGTACTCAGGGTGCTGGGTGCTCAGTGCTCGGGGTTCTGGGTGCTCAGTGCTCAGGGTGATCGGTGCTCAGTACTCAGTGTGCTGGGTGCTCAGTGCTCAGGGTGCTGGGTGCTCAGTCCTCAGGGTGCTCAGTGCTCAGGGTGCTGGGTGCTCAGTGCTCGGGGTGCTCGGTGCTCAGTACTCAGGGTGCTGAGTGCTCAGTACTCAGGGTGCTGGGTGCTCAGTACTCAGGGTGCTGGGTGCTCAGTGCTCAGGGTGCTGGGTGATCAGTGCTCAGGGTGCTGGGTGCTCAGTGCTCAGGGTGCTGGGTGCTCAGTGCTCGGGGTGCTGGGTGCTCAGTACTCAGGGTGTTGGGTGCTAAGTGCTCAGGGTGCTGGGTCCTCAGTGCTCGGGGCCCTGGGTGCTCAGTGCTCGGGGTGCTAGGAGCTCAGTACTCAGGGTGCTGGGTGCTCAGTGCTGGGGGTGATCGGTGCTCTGTACTCAGGGTGCTGGGTGCTCAGTGCTCGGGGTGCTCGGTGCTCAGTACGTTGAGTGCTCACTACTCAGGGTGCTGGGTGCTCAGTGCTCGGGGTGATCGGTGCTCAGTACTTAGGGTGCTGGGTGCTCAGTGCTCGGGGTGCTCGGTGCTCAGTACGTTGGGTGCTCACTACTCAGGGTGCTGGGTGGTCAGTTCTCAGGGTGCTGGGTGCTCAGTACTCAGGGTGCTGGGTGCTCAGTACTCAGGGTGCTCAGTGCTTGGGGTGTTGGGTGCTCAGTACTCAGGGTGCTGGGTGCTCAGTGCTCAGGGTGCTGGGTGCTCAGTACTCAGGGTGCTGGGTGCTCAGTACTCAGGGTGCTGGGTGTTCAGTACTCAGGGTGCTGGGTGCTCAGTACTCGGGGTGCTGGGTGTTCAGTACTCAGGGTGCTGGGTGCTCAGTGCTCAGGGTGCTGGGTGCTCAGTAGTCAGGGTGCTTGGTGCTCAGTACTCAGGGTGCTGGGTGCTCAGTTCTCGGGGTGCTCGGTGCTCAGTACTCAGTGCTCAGGGTGCTCAGTGCTCAGTGCTCAGGGTGCTGGGTGTTCAGTACTCAGGGTGCTGGGTGCTCAGTACTCAGGGTGCTGGGTGCTCAGTGCTCAGGGTGCTGGGTGCTCAGTGCTCGGGGTGCTGGGTGCTCAGTACTCAGGGTGCTGGGTGCTCAGTGCTCGGGGTTCTGGGTGCTCAGTGCTCAGGGTGATCGGTGCTCAGTACTCAGGGTGCTGGGTGCTCAGTGCTCAGGGTGCTCGGTGCTCAGTGCTCAGGGTGCTGGGTGCTCAGTACTCGGGGTGCTGGGTGTTCAGTACTCAGGGTGCTGGGTGCTCAGTACTCGGGGTGCTGGGTGTTCAGTACTCAGGGTGCTGGGTGCTCAGTGCTCAGGGTGCTGGGTGCTCAGTACTCGGGTGCTGGGTGCTCAGTGCTCAGGGTGCTGGGTGCTCAGTGCTCGGGGTGCTGGGTGCTCAGTGCTCAGTACTCAGGGTGCTGGGTGCTCAGTGCTCGGGGTGCAGGGTGCTCAGTGCTCAGGGTGCTGGGTGCTCAGTGCTCGGGGTGCTGGGTGCTCAGTACTCAGGGTGCTGGGTGCTCAGTACTCCGGGTGCTGGGTGCTCAGTTCTCTGGGTGCTCGGTGCTCAGTACTCAGTGCTCAGGGTGCTCAGTGCTCAGTGCTCAGGGTGCTGGGTGCTCAGTGCTCAGGGTGCTGGGTGCTCAGTACTCAGGGTGCTGGGTGTTCAGTGCTCAGGGTGCTGGGTGCTCAGTACTCAGGGTGCTGGGTGCTCAGTGCTCAGCGTGCTGGGTGCTCAGTTCTCAGGGTGCTGGGAGCTCAGTGCTCAGGGTGATCGGTGCTCAGTACTCAGGGTGCTCATTACTCAGGGTGCTGGGTGCTCAGTGCTCAGGGTGCTGGGTGCTCAGTACTCAGGGTGCTGGGTGCTCAGTGCTCGGGGTTCTGGGTGCTCAGTGCTCAGGGTGATCGGTGCTCAGTACTCAGTGTGCTGGGTGTTCAGTGCTCAGGGTGCTGGGTGCTCAGTCCTCAGGGTGCTCAGTGCTCAGGGTGCTGGGTGATCAGTGCTCGGGGTGCTCGGTGCTCAGTACTCAGGGTGCTGAGTGCTCAGTACTCAGGGTGCTGGGTGCTCAGTACTCAGGGTGCTGGGTGCTCAGTGCTCAGGGTGCTGGGTGATCAGTGCTCAGGGTGCTGGGTGCTCAGTGCTCAGGGTGCTGGGTGCTCAGTGCTCGGGGTGCTGGGTGCTCAGTACTCAGGGTGTTGGGTGCTAAGCGCTCAGGGTGCTGGGTCCTCAGTGCTCGGGGCCCTGGGTGCTCAGTGCTCGGGGTGCTCGGAGCTCAGTACTCAGGGTGCTGGGTGCTCAGTGCTGGGGGTGATCGGTGCTCTGTACTCAGGGTGCTGGGTGCTCAGTGCTCGGGGTGCTCGGTGCTCAGTACGTTGGGTGCTCACTACTCAGGGTGCTGGGTGCTCAGTGCTCGGGGTGATCGGTGCTCAGTACTTAGGGTGCTGGGTGCTCAGTGCTCGGGGTGCTCGGTGCTCAGTACGTTGGGTGCTCACTACTCAGGGTGCTGGGTGCTCAGTTCTCAGGGTGCTGGGTGCTCAGTACTCATTGTGCTGGGTGCTCAGTACTCAGGGTGCTCAGTGCTTGGGGTGTTGGGTGCTCAGTACTCAGGGTGCTGGGTGCTCAGTGCTCAGGGTGCTGGGTGCTCAGTACTCAGGGTGCTGGGTGCTCAGTACTCAGGGTGCTGGGTGTTCAGTACTCAGGGTGCTGGGTGCTCAGTACTCGGGGTGCTGGGTGTTCAGTACTCAGGGTGCTGGGTGCTCAGTGCTCAGCGTGCTGGGTGCTCAGTAGTCAGGGTGCTTGGTGCTCAGTACTCAGGGTGCTGGGTGCTCAGTTCTCGGGGTGCTCGGTGCTCAGTACTCAGTGCTCAGGGTGCTCAGTGCTCAGTGCTCAGGGTGCTGGGTGTTCAGTACTCAGGGTGCTGGGTGCTCAGTACTCAGGGTGCTGGGTGCTCAGTGCTCAGGGTGCTGGGTGCTCAGTACTCAGGGTGCTCGGTGCTCAGTGCTCAGGGTGCTGGGTGCTCAGTACTCAGGGTGCTGGGTGCTCAGTGCTCAGGGTGCTCGGTGCTCAGTACTCGGGGTGCTGGGTGCTCATTCTCGGGGTGCTGGGTGCTCAGTGCTCGGGGTGCTGGGTGCTCAGTACTCAGGGTGCTGGGTGCTCAGTGCTCAGGGTGCTGGGTGCTCAGTACTCAGGGTGCTGGGTGCTCAGTGCTCAGGGTGCTGGGTGCTCAGTACTCAGGGTGCTGGGTGCTCAGTGCTCAGCCTGCTGGGTGCTCAGTACTCAGGGTGCTGGGAGCTCAGTGCTCAGGGTGATCGGTGCTCAGTACTCAGGGTGCTCATTACTCAGGGTGCTGGGTGCTCAGTGCTCGGGGTGCTGGGTGCGCAGTACTCAGGGTGCTGGGTGCTCAGTGCTCGGGGTTCTGGGTGCTCAGTGCTCAGGGTGATCGGTGCTCAGTACTCAGGGTGCTGGGTGCTCAGTGCTCAGGGTGTTCGGTGCTCAGTGCTCAGGGTGCTGGGTGCTCAGTACTCAGGGTGCTGGGTGTTCAGTACTCAGGGTGCTGGGTGCTCAGTGCTCAGGGTGCTGGGTGCTCAGTGCTCAGGGTGCTGGGTGCTCAGTACTCAGGGTGCTGGGTGTTCAGTACTCAGGGTGCTGGGTGCTCAGTGCTCAGGGTGCTGGGTGCTCAGTGCTCAGGGTGTTCGGTGCTCAGTGCTCAGGGTGCTGGGTGCTCAGTACTCAGGGTGCTGGGTGTTCAGTACTCAGGGTGCTGGGTGCTCAGTACTCAGGGTGCTGGGTGCTCAGTGCTCAGGGTGTTCGGTGCTCAGTGCTCAGGGTGCTGGGTGCTCAGTACTCAGGGTGTTCGGTGCTCAGTGCTCAGGGTGCTGGGTGCTCAGTGCTCAGGGTGCTGGGTGCTCAGTACTCGGGTGCTGGGTGCTCAGTGCTCAGGGTGCTGGGTGCTCAGTGCTCAGGGTGTTCGGTGCTCAGTGCTCAGGGTGCTGGGTGCTCAGTACTCAGGGTGTTCGGTGCTCAGTGCTCAGGGTGCTGGGTGCTCAGTGCTCGGGGTGCTGGGTGCTCAGTGCTCAGTACTCAGGGTGCTGGGTGCTCAGTGCTCGGGGTGCAGGGTGCTCAGTGCTCAGGGTGCTGGGTTCTCAGTGCTCGGGGTGCTGGGTGCTCAGTGCTCAGTACTCAGGGTGCTGGGTGCTCAGTTCTCGGGGTGCTGGGTGCTCAGTGCTCAGTACTCAGGGTGCTGGGTGCTCAGTGCTCAGGGTGCTGGGTGCTCAGTTCTCGGGGTGCTCGGTGCTCAGTACTCAGTGCTCAGGGTGCTCAGTGCTCAGTGCTCAGGGTGCTGGGTGCTCAGTACTCAGGGTGCTGGGTGCTCAGTGCTCATTACTCAGGGTGCTGGGTGCTCAGTTCTCGGGGTGCTGGGTGCTCAGTGCTCAGGGTGCTGGGTGCTCAGTGCTCGGGGTGCTGGGTGCTCAGTGCTCAGTACTCAGGGTGCTGGGTGCTCAGTTCTCGGGGTGCTGGGTGCTCAGTGCTCAGTACTCAGGGTGCTGGGTGCTCAGTGCTCAGGGTGCTGGGTGCTCAGTGCTCGGGGTGCTGGGTGCTCAGTACTCAGGGTGCTGGGTGCTCAGTACTCCGGGTGCTGGGTGCTCAGTTCTCGGGGTGCACGGTGCTCAGTACTCAGTGCTCAGGGTGCTCAGTGCTCAGTGCTCAGGGTGCTGGGTGCTCAGTACTCAGGGTGCTGGGAGCTCAGTGCTCAGGGTGATGGGTGCTCAGTACTCAGTGTGCTCATTACTCAGGGTGATGGGTGCTCAGTGCTCGGGGTGCTGGGTGCTCAGTACTCAGGGTGCTGGGTGCTCAGTGCTCGGGGTTCTGGGTGCTCAGTGCTCAGGGTGATCGGTGCTCAGTACTCAGGGTGCTGGGTGCTCAGTGCTCAGGGTGCTCGGTGCTCAGTGCTCAGGGTGCTGGGTGCTCAGTACTCGGGGTGCTGGGTGTTCAGTACTCAGGGTGCTGGGTACTCAGTACTCGGGGTGCTGGGTGTTCAGTACTCAGGGTGCTGGGTGCTCAGTGCTCAGGGTGCTCAGTACTCGGGTGCTGGGTGCTCAGTGCTCAGGGTGCTGGGTGCTCAGTGCTCGGGGTGCTGGGTGCTCAGTGCTCATTACTCAGGGTGCTGGGTGCTCAGTGCTCGGGGTGCAGGGTGCTCAGTGCTCAGGGTGCTGGGTGCTTAGTGCTCGGGGTGCTGTGTGCTCAGTGCTCAGTACTCAGGGTGCTGGGTGCTCAGTGCTCGGGGTGCTGGGTGCTCAGTGCTCAGTACTCAGGGTGCTGGGTGCTCAGTACTCAGGGTGCTGGGTGCTCAGTGCTCAGGGTGCTGGGTGATCAGTGCTCAGGGTGCTGGGTGCTCAGTGCTCAGGGTGCTGGGTGCTCAGTGCTCGGGGTGCTGGGTGCTCAGTACTCAGGGTGTTGGGTGCTAAGTGCTCAGGGTGCTGGGTCCTCAGTGCTCGGGGCCCTGGGTGCTCAGTGCTCGGGGTGCTCGGAGCTCAGTACTCAGGGTGCTGGGTGCTCAGTGCTGGGGGTGATCGGTGCTCTGTACTCAGGGTGCTGGGTGCTCAGTGCTCGGGGTGCTCGGTGCTCAGTACGTTGGGTGCTCACTACTCAGGGTGCTGGGTGCTCAGTGCTCGGGGTGATCGGTGCTCAGTACTTAGGGTGCTGGGTGCTCAGTGCTCGGGGTGCTCGGTGCTCAGTACGTTGGGTGCTCACTACTCAGGGTGCTGGGTGCTCAGTTCTCAGGGTGCTGGGTGCTCAGTACTCATTGTGCTGGGTGCTCAGTACTCAGGGTGCTCAGTGCTTGGGGTGTTGGGTGCTCAGTACTCAGGGTGCTGGGTGCTCAGTGCTCAGGGTGCTGGGTGCTCAGTACTCAGGGTGCTGGGTGCTCAGTACTCAGGGTGCTGGGTGTTCAGTACTCAGGGTGCTGGGTGCTCAGTACTCGGGGTGCTGGGTGTTCAGTACTCAGGGTGCTGGGTGCTCAGTGCTCAGGGTGCTGGGTGCTCAGTAGTCAGGGTGCTTGGTGCTCAGTACTCAGGGTGCTGGGTGCTCAGTTCTCGGGGTGCTCGGTGCTCAGTACTCAGTGCTCAGGGTGCTCAGTGCTCAGTGCTCAGGGTGCTGGGTGTTCAGTACTCAGGGTGCTGGGTGCTCAGTACTCAGGGTGCTGGGTGCTCAGTGCTCAGGGTGCTGGGTGCTCAGTACTCGGGGTGCTCGGTGCTCAGTGCTCAGGGTGCTTGGTGCTCAGTACTCAGGGTGCTGGGTGCTCAGTGCTCAGGGTGCTCGGTGCTCAGTACTCGGGGTGCTGGGTGCTCATTCTCGGGGTGCTGGGTGCTCAGTGCTCGGGGTGCTGGGTGCTCAGTACTCAGGGTGCTGGGTGCTCAGTGCTCAGGGTGCTGGGTGCTCAGTACTCAGGGTGCTGGGTGCTCAGTGCTCAGGGTGCTGGGTGCTCAGTACTCAGGGTGCTGGGTGCTCAGTGCTCAGCCTGCTGGGTGCTCAGTACTCAGGGTGCTGGGAGCTCAGTGCTCAGGGTGATCGGTGCTCAGTACTCAGGGTGCTCATTACTCAGGGTGCTGGGTGCTCAGTGCTCGGGGTGCTGGGTGCGCAGTACTCAGGGTGCTGGGTGCTCAGTGCTCGGGGTTCTGGGTGCTCAGTGCTCAGGGTGATCGGTGCTCAGTACTCAGGGTGCTGGGTGCTCAGTGCTCAGGGTGTTCGGTGCTCAGTGCTCAGGGTGCTGGGTGCTCAGTACTCAGGGTGCTGGGTGTTCAGTACTCAGGGTGCTGGGTGCTCAGTACTCGGGGTGCTGGGTGTTCAGTACTCAGGGTGCTCAGTGCTCGGGGTGCTCGGTGCTCAGTACGTTGGGTGCTCACTACTCAGGGTGCTGGGTGGTCAGTTCTCAGGGTGCTGGGTGCTCAGTACTCAGGGTGCTGGGTGCTCAGTACTCAGGGTGCTCAGTGCTTGGGGTGTTGGGTGCTCAGTACTCAGGGTGCTGGGTGCTCAGTGCTCAGGGTGCTGGGTGCTCAGTACTCAGGGTGCTGGGTGCTCAGTACTCAGGGTGCTGGGTGTTCAGTACTCAGGGTGCTGGGTGCTCAGTACTCGGGGTGCTGGGTGTTCAGTACTCAGGGTGCTGGGTGCTCAGTGCTCAGGGTGCTGGGTGCTCAGTAGTCAGGGTGCTTGGTGCTCAGTACTCAGGGTGCTGGGTGCTCAGTTCTCGGGGTGCTCGGTGCTCAGTACTCAGTGCTCAGGGTGCTCAGTGCTCAGTGCTCAGGGTGCTGGGTGTTCAGTACTCAGGGTGCTGGGTGCTCAGTACTCAGGGTGCTGGGTGCTCAGTGCTCAGGGTGCTGGGTGCTCAGTGCTCGGGGTGCTGGGTGCTCAGTACTCAGGGTGCTGGGTGCTCAGTGCTCGGGGTTCTGGGTGCTCAGTGCTCAGGGTGATCGGTGCTCAGTACTCAGGGTGCTGGGTGCTCAGTGCTCAGGGTGCTCGGTGCTCAGTGCTCAGGGTGCTGGGTGCTCAGTACTCGGGGTGCTGGGTGTTCAGTACTCAGGGTGCTGGGTGCTCAGTACTCGGGGTGCTGGGTGTTCAGTACTCAGGGTGCTGGGTGCTCAGTGCTCAGGGTGCTGGGTGCTCAGTACTCGGGTGCTGGGTGCTCAGTGCTCAGGGTGCTGGGTGCTCAGTGCTCGGGGTGCTGGGTGCTCAGTGCTCAGTACTCAGGGTGCTGGGTGCTCAGTGCTCGGGGTGCAGGGTGCTCAGTGCTCAGGGTGCTGGGTGCTCAGTGCTCGGGGTGCTGGGTGCTCAGTACTCAGGGTGCTGGGTGCTCAGTACTCCGGGTGCTGGGTGCTCAGTTCTCTGGGTGCTCGGTGCTCAGTACTCAGTGCTCAGGGTGCTCAGTGCTCAGTGCTCAGGGTGCTGGGTGCTCAGTGCTCAGGGTGCTGGGTGCTCAGTACTCAGGGTGCTGGGTGTTCAGTGCTCAGGGTGCTGGGTGCTCAGTACTCAGGGTGCTGGGTGCTCAGTGCTCAGCGTGCTGGGTGCTCAGTTCTCAGGGTGCTGGGAGCTCAGTGCTCAGGGTGATCGGTGCTCAGTACTCAGGGTGCTCATTACTCAGGGTGCTGGGTGCTCAGTGCTCAGGGTGCTGGGTGCTCAGTACTCAGGGTGCTGGGTGCTCAGTGCTCGGGGTTCTGGGTGCTCAGTGCTCAGGGTGATCGGTGCTCAGTACTCAGTGTGCTGGGTGTTCAGTGCTCAGGGTGCTGGGTGCTCAGTCCTCAGGGTGCTCAGTGCTCAGGGTGCTGGGTGATCAGTGCTCGGGGTGCTCGGTGCTCAGTACTCAGGGTGCTGAGTGCTCAGTACTCAGGGTGCTGGGTGCTCAGTACTCAGGGTGCTGGGTGCTCAGTGCTCAGGGTGCTGGGTGATCAGTGCTCAGGGTGCTGGGTGCTCAGTGCTCAGGGTGCTGGGTGCTCAGTGCTCGGGGTGCTGGGTGCTCAGTACTCAGGGTGTTGGGTGCTAAGCGCTCAGGGTGCTGGGTCCTCAGTGCTCGGGGCCCTGGGTGCTCAGTGCTCGGGGTGCTCGGAGCTCAGTACTCAGGGTGCTGGGTGCTCAGTGCTGGGGGTGATCGGTGCTCTGTACTCAGGGTGCTGGGTGCTCAGTGCTCGGGGTGCTCGGTGCTCAGTACGTTGGGTGCTCACTACTCAGGGTGCTGGGTGCTCAGTGCTCGGGGTGATCGGTGCTCAGTACTTAGGGTGCTGGGTGCTCAGTGCTCGGGGTGCTCGGTGCTCAGTACGTTGGGTGCTCACTACTCAGGGTGCTGGGTGCTCAGTTCTCAGGGTGCTGGGTGCTCAGTACTCATTGTGCTGGGTGCTCAGTACTCAGGGTGCTCAGTGCTTGGGGTGTTGGGTGCTCAGTACTCAGGGTGCTGGGTGCTCAGTGCTCAGGGTGCTGGGTGCTCAGTACTCAGGGTGCTGGGTGCTCAGTACTCAGGGTGCTGGGTGTTCAGTACTCAGGGTGCTGGGTGCTCAGTACTCGGGGTGCTGGGTGTTCAGTACTCAGGGTGCTGGGTGCTCAGTGCTCAGCGTGCTGGGTGCTCAGTAGTCAGGGTGCTTGGTGCTCAGTACTCAGGGTGCTGGGTGCTCAGTTCTCGGGGTGCTCGGTGCTCAGTACTCAGTGCTCAGGGTGCTCAGTGCTCAGTGCTCAGGGTGCTGGGTGTTCAGTACTCAGGGTGCTGGGTGCTCAGTACTCAGGGTGCTGGGTGCTCAGTGCTCAGGGTGCTGGGTGCTCAGTACTCAGGGTGCTCGGTGCTCAGTGCTCAGGGTGCTGGGTGCTCAGTACTCAGGGTGCTGGGTGCTCAGTGCTCAGGGTGCTCGGTGCTCAGTACTCGGGGTGCTGGGTGCTCATTCTCGGGGTGCTGGGTGCTCAGTGCTCGGGGTGCTGGGTGCTCAGTACTCAGGGTGCTGGGTGCTCAGTGCTCAGGGTGCTGGGTGCTCAGTACTCAGGGTGCTGGGTGCTCAGTGCTCAGGGTGCTGGGTGCTCAGTACTCAGGGTGCTGGGTGCTCAGTGCTCAGCCTGCTGGGTGCTCAGTACTCAGGGTGCTGGGAGCTCAGTGCTCAGGGTGATCGGTGCTCAGTACTCAGGGTGCTCATTACTCAGGGTGCTGGGTGCTCAGTGCTCGGGGTGCTGGGTGCGCAGTACTCAGGGTGCTGGGTGCTCAGTGCTCGGGGTTCTGGGTGCTCAGTGCTCAGGGTGATCGGTGCTCAGTACTCAGGGTGCTGGGTGCTCAGTGCTCAGGGTGTTCGGTGCTCAGTGCTCAGGGTGCTGGGTGCTCAGTACTCAGGGTGCTGGGTGTTCAGTACTCAGGGTGCTGGGTGCTCAGTGCTCAGGGTGCTGGGTGCTCAGTGCTCAGGGTGCTGGGTGCTCAGTACTCAGGGTGCTGGGTGTTCAGTACTCAGGGTGCTGGGTGCTCAGTGCTCAGGGTGCTGGGTGCTCAGTGCTCAGGGTGTTCGGTGCTCAGTGCTCAGGGTGCTGGGTGCTCAGTACTCAGGGTGCTGGGTGTTCAGTACTCAGGGTGCTGGGTGCTCAGTACTCAGGGTGCTGGGTGCTCAGTGCTCAGGGTGTTCGGTGCTCAGTGCTCAGGGTGCTGGGTGCTCAGTACTCAGGGTGTTCGGTGCTCAGTGCTCAGGGTGCTGGGTGCTCAGTGCTCAGGGTGCTGGGTGCTCAGTACTCGGGTGCTGGGTGCTCAGTGCTCAGGGTGCTGGGTGCTCAGTGCTCAGGGTGTTCGGTGCTCAGTGCTCAGGGTGCTGGGTGCTCAGTACTCAGGGTGTTCGGTGCTCAGTGCTCAGGGTGCTGGGTGCTCAGTGCTCGGGGTGCTGGGTGCTCAGTGCTCAGTACTCAGGGTGCTGGGTGCTCAGTGCTCGGGGTGCAGGGTGCTCAGTGCTCAGGGTGCTGGGTTCTCAGTGCTCGGGGTGCTGGGTGCTCAGTGCTCAGTACTCAGGGTGCTGGGTGCTCAGTTCTCGGGGTGCTGGGTGCTCAGTGCTCAGTACTCAGGGTGCTGGGTGCTCAGTGCTCAGGGTGCTGGGTGCTCAGTTCTCGGGGTGCTCGGTGCTCAGTACTCAGTGCTCAGGGTGCTCAATGCTCAGTGCTCAGGGTGCTGGGTGCTCAGTACTCAGGGTGCTGGGTGCTCAGTGCTCATTACTCAGGGTGCTGGGTGCTCAGTTCTCGGGGTGCTGGGTGCTCAGTGCTCAGGGTGCTGGGTGCTCAGTGCTCGGGGTGCTGGGTGCTCAGTGCTCAGTACTCAGGGTGCTGGGTGCTCAGTTCTCGGGGTGCTGGGTGCTCAGTGCTCAGTACTCAGGGTGCTGGGTGCTCAGTGCTCAGGGTGCTGGGTGCTCAGTGCTCGGGGTGCTGGGTGCTCAGTACTCAGGGTGCTGGGTGCTCAGTACTCCGGGTGCTGGGTGCTCAGTTCTCGGGGTGCACGGTGCTCAGTACTCAGTGCTCAGGGTGCTCAGTGCTCAGTGCTCAGGGTGCTGGGTGCTCAGTACTCAGGGTGCTGGGAGCTCAGTGCTCAGGGTGATGGGTGCTCAGTACTCAGTGTGCTCATTACTCAGGGTGATGGGGGCTCAGTGCTCGGGGTGCTGGGTGCTCAGTACTCAGGGTGCTGGGTGCTCAGTGCTCGGGGTTCTGGGTGCTCAGTGCTCAGGGTGATCGGTGCTCAGTACTCAGGGTGCTGGGTGCTCAGTGCTCAGGGTGCTCGGTGCTCAGTGCTCAGGGTGCTGGGTGCTCAGTACTCGGGGTGCTGGGTGTTCAGTACTCAGGGTGCTGGGTACTCAGTACTCGGGGTGCTGGGTGTTCAGTACTCAGGGTGCTGGGTGCTCAGTGCTCAGGGTGCTCAGTACTCGGGTGCTGGGTGCTCAGTGCTCAGGGTGCTGGGTGCTCAGTGCTCGGGGTGCTGGGTGCTCAGTGCTCATTACTCAGGGTGCTGGGTGCTCAGTGCTCGGGGTGCAGGGTGCTCAGTGCTCAGGGTGCTGGGTGCTTAGTGCTCGGGGTGCTGTGTGCTCAGTGCTCAGTACTCAGGGTGCTGGGTGCTCAGTGCTCGGGGTGCTGGGTGCTCAGTGCTCAGTACTCAGGGTGCTGGGTGCTCAGTACTCAGGGTGCTGGGTGCTCAGTGCTCAGGGTGCTGGGTGATCAGTGCTCAGGGTGCTGGGTGCTCAGTGCTCAGGGTGCTGGGTGCTCAGTGCTCGGGGTGCTGGGTGCTCAGTACTCAGGGTGTTGGGTGCTAAGTGCTCAGGGTGCTGGGTCCTCAGTGCTCGGGGCCCTGGGTGCTCAGTGCTCGGGGTGCTCGGAGCTCAGTACTCAGGGTGCTGGGTGCTCAGTGCTGGGGGTGATCGGTGCTCTGTACTCAGGGTGCTGGGTGCTCAGTGCTCGGGGTGCTCGGTGCTCAGTACGTTGGGTGCTCACTACTCAGGGTGCTGGGTGCTCAGTGCTCGGGGTGATCGGTGCTCAGTACTTAGGGTGCTGGGTGCTCAGTGCTCGGGGTGCTCGGTGCTCAGTACGTTGGGTGCTCACTACTCAGGGTGCTGGGTGCTCAGTTCTCAGGGTGCTGGGTGCTCAGTACTCATTGTGCTGGGTGCTCAGTACTCAGGGTGCTCAGTGCTTGGGGTGTTGGGTGCTCAGTACTCAGGGTGCTGGGTGCTCAGTGCTCAGGGTGCTGGGTGCTCAGTACTCAGGGTGCTGGGTGCTCAGTACTCAGGGTGCTGGGTGTTCAGTACTCAGGGTGCTGGGTGCTCAGTACTCGGGGTGCTGGGTGTTCAGTACTCAGGGTGCTGGGTGCTCAGTGCTCAGGGTGCTGGGTGCTCAGTAGTCAGGGTGCTTGGTGCTCAGTACTCAGGGTGCTGGGTGCTCAGTTCTCGGGGTGCTCGGTGCTCAGTACTCAGTGCTCAGGGTGCTCAGTGCTCAGTGCTCAGGGTGCTGGGTGTTCAGTACTCAGGGTGCTGGGTGCTCAGTACTCAGGGTGCTGGGTGCTCAGTGCTCAGGGTGCTGGGTGCTCAGTACTCGGGGTGCTCGGTGCTCAGTGCTCAGGGTGCTTGGTGCTCAGTACTCAGGGTGCTGGGTGCTCAGTGCTCAGGGTGCTCGGTGCTCAGTACTCGGGGTGCTGGGTGCTCATTCTCGGGGTGCTGGGTGCTCAGTGCTCGGGGTGCTGGGTGCTCAGTACTCAGGGTGCTGGGTGCTCAGTGCTCAGGGTGCTGGGTGCTCAGTACTCAGGGTGCTGGGTGCTCAGTGCTCAGGGTGCTGGGTGCTCAGTACTCAGGGTGCTGGGTGCTCAGTGCTCAGCCTGCTGGGTGCTCAGTACTCAGGGTGCTGGGAGCTCAGTGCTCAGGGTGATCGGTGCTCAGTACTCAGGGTGCTCATTACTCAGGGTGCTGGGTGCTCAGTGCTCGGGGTGCTGGGTGCGCAGTACTCAGGGTGCTGGGTGCTCAGTGCTCGGGGTTCTGGGTGCTCAGTGCTCAGGGTGATCGGTGCTCAGTACTCAGGGTGCTGGGTGCTCAGTGCTCAGGGTGTTCGGTGCTCAGTGCTCAGGGTGCTGGGTGCTCAGTACTCAGGGTGCTGGGTGTTCAGTACTCAGGGTGCTGGGTGCTCAGTACTCGGGGTGCTGGGTGTTCAGTACTCAGGGTGCTGGGTGCTCAGTGCTCAGGGTGCTGGGTGCTCAGTACTCGGGTGCTGGGTGCTCAGTGCTCAGGGTGCTGGGTGCTCAGTGCTCGGGGTGCTGGGTGCTCAGTGCTCAGTACTCAGGGTGCTGGGTGCTCAGTGCTCGGGGTGCAGGGTGCTCAGTGCTCAGGGTGCTGGGTGCTCAGTGCTCGGGGTGCTGGGTGCTCAGTGCTCAGTACTCAGGGTGCTGGGTGCTCAGTTCTCGGGGTGCTGGGTGCTCAGTGCTCAGTACTCAGGGTGCTGGGTGCTCAGTGCTCAGGGTGCTGGGTGCTCAGTTCTCGGGGTGCTCGGTGCTCAGTACTCAGTGCTCAGGGTGCTCAGTGCTCAGTGCTCAGGGTGCTGGGTGCTCAGTACTCAGGGTGCTGGGTGCTCAGTGCTCAGTACTCAGGGTGCTGGGTGCTCAGTTCTCGGGGTGCTGGGTGCTCAGTGCTCAGGGTGCTGGGTGCTCAGTGCTCGGTGTGCTGGGTGCTCAGTGCTCAGTACTCAGGGTGCTGGGTGCTCAGTTCTCGGGGTGCTGGGTGCTCAGTGCTCAGTACTCAGGGTGCTGGGTGCTCAGTGCTCAGGGTGCTGGGTGCTCAGTGCTCGGGGTGCTGGGTGCTCAGTACTCAGGGTGCTGGGTGCTCAGTACTCCGGGTGCTGGGTGCTCAGTTCTCGGGGTGCTCGGTGCTCAGTACTCAGTGCTCAGGGTGCTCAGTGCTCAGTGCTCAGGGTGCTGGGTGCTCAGTACTCAGGGTGCTGGGAGCTCAGTGCTCAGGGTGATGGGTGCTCAGTACTCAGTGTGCTCATTACTCAGGGTGCTGGGTGCTCAGTGCTCGGGGTGCTGGGTGCTCAGTACTCAGGGTGCTGGGTGCTCAGTGCTCGGGGTTCTGGGTGCTCAGTGCTCAGGGTGATCGGTGCTCAGTACTCAGGGTGCTGGGTGCTCAGTGCTCAGGGTGCTCGGTGCTCAGTGCTCAGGGTGCTGGGTGCTCAGTACTCGGGGTGCTGGGTGTTCAGTACTCAGGGTGCTGGGTATTCAGTACTCGGGGTGCTGGGTGTTCAGTACTCAGGGTGCTGGGTGCTCAGTGCTCAGGGTGCTCAGTACTCGGGTGCTGGGTGCTCAGTGCTCAGGGTGCTGGGTGCTCAGTGCTCGGGGTGCTGGGTGCTCAGTGCTCATTACTCAGGGTGCTGGGTGCTCAGTGCTCGGGGTGCAGGGTGCTCAGTGCTCAGGGTGCTGGGTGCTTAGTGCTCGGGGTGCTGTGTGCTCAGTGCTCAGTACTCAGGGTGCTGGGTGCTCAGTGCTCGGGGTGCTGGGTGCTCAGTGCTCAGTACTCAGGGTGCTGGGTGCTCAGTACTCAGGGTGCTGGGTGCTCAGTGCTCAGGGTGCTGGGTGATCAGTGCTCAGGGTGCTGGGTGCTCAGTGCTCAGGGTGCTGGGTGCTCAGTGCTCGGGGTGCTGGGTGCTCAGTACTCAGGGTGTTGGGTGCTAAGTGCTCAGGGTGCTGGGTCCTCAGTGCTCGGGGCCCTGGGTGCTCAGTGCTCGGGGTGCTCGGAGCTCAGTACTCAGGGTGCTGGGTGCTCAGTGCTGGGGGTGATCGGTGCTCAGTACGTTGGGTGCTCACTACTCAGGGTGCTAGGTGCTCAGTGCTCGGGGTGATCGGTGCTCAGTACTTAGGGTGCTGGGTGCTCAGTGCTCGGGGTGCTCGGTGCTCAGTACGTTGGGTGCTCACTACTCAGGGTGCTTGGTGCTCAGTTCTCAGGGTGCTGGGTGCTCAGTACTCATTGTGCTGGGTGCTCAGTACTCAGGGTGCTCAGTGCTTGGGGTGTTGGGTGCTCAGTACTCAGGGTGCTGGGTGCTCAGTGCTCAGGGTGCTGGGTGCTCAGTACTCAGGGTGCTGGGTGCTCAGTACTCAGGGTGCTGGGTGTTCAGTACTCAGGGTGCTGGGTGCTCAGTACTCGGGGTGCTGGGTGTTCAGTACTCAGGGTGCTGGGTGCTCAGTGCTCAGGGTGCTGGGTGCTCAGTAGTCAGGGTGCTTGGTGCTCAGTACTCAGGGTGCTGGGTGCTCAGTTCTCGGGGTGCTCGGTGCTCAGTACTCAGTGCTCAGGGTGCTCAGTGCTCAGTGCTCAGGGTGCTGGGTGTTCAGTACTCAGGGTGCTGGGTGCTCAGTACTCAGGGTGCTGGGTGCTCAGTGCTCAGGGTGCTGGGTGCTCAGTACTCGGGGTGCTCGGTGCTCAGTGCTCAGGGTGCTGGGTGCTCAGTACTCAGGGTGCTGGGTGCTCAGTGCTCAGGGTGCTCGGTGCTCAGTACTCGGGGTGCTGGGTGCTCATTCTCGGGGTGCTGGGTGCTCAGTGCTCGGGGTGCTGGGTGCTCAGTACTCAGGGTGCTGGGTGCTCAGTGCTCAGCGTGCTGGGTGCTCAGTACTCAGGGTGCTGGGTGCTCAGTGCTCAGGGTGCTGGGTGCTCAGTACTCAGGGTGCTGGGTGCTCAGTGCTCAGCCTGCTGGGTGCTCAGTACTCAGGGTGCTGGGAGCTCAGTGCTCAGGGTGATCGGTGCTCAGTACTCAGGGTGCTCATTACTCAGGGTGCTGGGTGCTCAGTGCTCGGGGTGCTGGGTGCGCAGTACTCAGGGTGCTGGGTGCTCAGTGCTCGGGGTTCTGGGTGCTCAGTGCTCAGGGTGATCGGTGCTCAGTACTCAGGGTGCTGGGTGCTCAGTGCTCAGGGTGTTCGGTGCTCAGTGCTCAGGGTGCTGGGTGCTCAGTACTCAGGGTGCTGGGTGTTCAGTACTCAGGGTGCTGGGTGCTCAGTACTCGGGGTGCTGGGTGTTCAGTACTCAGGGTGCTGGGTGCTCAGTGCTCAGGGTGCTGGGTGCTCAGTACTCGGGTGCTGGGTGCTCAGTGCTCAGGGTGCTGGGTGCTCAGTGCTCGGGGTGCTGGGTGCTCAGTGCTCAGTACTCAGGGTGCTGGGTGCTCAGTGCTCGGGGTGCAGGGTGCTCAGTGCTCAGGGTGCTGGGTGCTCAGTGCTCGGGGTGCTGGGTGCTCAGTGCTCAGTACTCAGGGTGCTGGGTGCTCAGTTCTCGGGGTGCTGGGTGCTCAGTGCTCAGTACTCAGGGTGCTGGGTGCTCAGTGCTCAGGGTGCTGGGTGCTCAGTTCTCGGGGTGCTCGGTGCTCAGTACTCAGTGCTCAGGGTGCTCAGTGCTCAGTGCTCAGGGTGCTGGGTGTTCAGTACTCAGGGTGCTGGGTGCTCAGTTCTCAGGGTGCTCAGTACTCGGGTGCTGGGTGCTCAGTGCTCAGGGTGCTGGGTGCTCAGTGCTCGGGGTGCTGGGTGCTCAGTGCTCATTACTCAGGGTGCTGGGTGCTCAGTGCTCGGGGTGCAGGGTGCTCAGTGCTCAGGGTGCTGGGTGCTTAGTGCTCGGGGTGCTGTGTGCTCAGTGCTCAGTACTCAGGGCGCTGGGTGCTCAGTGCTCGGGGTGCTGGGTGCTCAGTGCTCAGTACTCAGGGTGCTGGGTGCTCAGTACTCAGGGTGTTGGGTGCTAAGTGCTCAGGGTGCTGGGTCCTCAGTGCTCGGGGCCCTGGGTGCTCAGTGCTCGGGGTGCTCGGAGCTCAGTACTCAGGGTGCTGGGTGCTCAGTGCTGGGGGTGATCGGTGCTCAGTACGTTGGGTGCTCACTACTCAGGGTGCTGGGTGCTCAGTGCTCGGGGTGATCGGTGCTCAGTACTTAGGGTGCTGGGTGCTCAGTGCTCGGGGTGCTCGGTGCTCAGTACGTTGGGTGCTCACTACTCAGGGTGCTGGGTGCTCAGTTCTCAGGGTGCTGGGTGCTCAGTACTCAGGGTGCTCAGTGCTTGGGGTGTTGGGTGCTCAGTACTCAGGGTGCTGGGTGCTCAGTGCTCGGGGTGCTGGGTGCTCAGTACTCAGGGTGCTGGGTGCTCAGTGCTCAGGGTGCTGGGTGCTCAGTACTCAGGGTGCTGGGTGCTCAGTGCTCAGGGTGCTGGGTGCTCAGTACTCAGGGTGCTGGGTGCTCAGTGCTCGGGGTGCTCGGTGCTCAGTACGTTGGGTGCTCACTACTCAGGGTGCTTGGTGCTCAGTTCTCAGGGTGCTGGGTGCTCAGTACTCATTGTGCTGGGTGCTCAGTACTCAGGGTGCTCAGTGCTTGGGGTGTTGGGTGCTCAGTACTCAGGGTGCTGGGTGCTCAGTGCTCAGGGTGCTGGGTGCTCAGTACTCAGGGTGCTGGGTGCTCAGTACTCAGGGTGCTGGGTGTTCAGTACTCAGGGTGCTGGGTGCTCAGTACTCGGGGTGCTGGGTGTTCAGTACTCAGGGTGCTGGGTGCTCAGTGCTCAGGGTGCTGGGTGCTCAGTAGTCAGGGTGCTTGGTGCTCAGTACTCAGGGTGCTGGGTGCTCAGTTCTCGGGGTGCTCGGTGCTCAGTACTCAGTGCTCAGGGTGCTCAGTGCTCAGTGCTCAGGGTGCTGGGTGTTCAGTACTCAGGGTGCTGGGTGCTCAGTACTCAGGGTGCTGGGTGCTCAGTGCTCAGGGTGCTGGGTGCTCAGTACTCGGGGTGCTCGGTGCTCAGTGCTCAGGGTGCTGGGTGCTCAGTACTCAGGGTGCTGGGTGCTCAGTGCTCAGGGTGCTCGGTGCTCAGTACTCGGGGTGCTGGGTGCTCATTCTCGGGGTGCTGGGTGCTCAGTGCTCGGGGTGCTGGGTGCTCAGTACTCAGGGTGCTGGGTGCTCAGTGCTCAGCGTGCTGGGTGCTCAGTACTCAGGGTGCTGGGTGCTCAGTGCTCAGGGTGCTGGGTGCTCAGTACTCAGGGTGCTGGGTGCTCAGTGCTCAGCCTGCTGGGTGCTCAGTACTCAGGGTGCTGGGAGCTCAGTGCTCAGGGTGATCGGTGCTCAGTACTCAGGGTGCTCATTACTCAGGGTGCTGGGTGCTCAGTGCTCGGGGTGCTGGGTGCGCAGTACTCAGGGTGCTGGGTGCTCAGTGCTCGGGGTTCTGGGTGCTCAGTGCTCAGGGTGATCGGTGCTCAGTACTCAGGGTGCTGGGTGCTCAGTGCTCAGGGTGTTCGGTGCTCAGTGCTCAGGGTGCTGGGTGCTCAGTACTCAGGGTGCTGGGTGTTCAGTACTCAGGGTGCTGGGTGCTCAGTACTCGGGGTGCTGGGTGTTCAGTACTCAGGGTGCTGGGTGCTCAGTGCTCAGGGTGCTGGGTGCTCAGTACTCGGGTGCTGGGTGCTCAGTGCTCAGGGTGCTGGGTGCTCAGTGCTCGGGGTGCTGGGTGCTCAGTGCTCAGTACTCAGGGTGCTGGGTGCTCAGTGCTCGGGGTGCAGGGTGCTCAGTGCTCAGGGTGCTGGGTGCTCAGTGCTCGGGGTGCTGGGTGCTCAGTGCTCAGTACTCAGGGTGCTGGGTGCTCAGTTCTCGGGGTGCTGGGTGCTCAGTGCTCAGTACTCAGGGTGCTGGGTGCTCAGTGCTCAGGGTGCTGGGTGCTCAGTTCTCGGGGTGCTCGGTGCTCAGTACTCAGTGCTCAGGGTGCTCAGTGCTCAGTGCTCAGGGTGCTGGGTGTTCAGTACTCAGGGTGCTGGGTGCTCAGTTCTCAGGGTGCTCAGTACTCGGGTGCTGGGTGCTCAGTGCTCAGGGTGCTGGGTGCTCAGTGCTCGGGGTGCTGGGTGCTCAGTGCTCATTACTCAGGGTGCTGGGTGCTCAGTGCTCGGGGTGCAGGGTGCTCAGTGCTCAGGGTGCTGGGTGCTTAGTGCTCGGGGTGCTGTGTGCTCAGTGCTCAGTACTCAGGGCGCTGGGTGCTCAGTGCTCGGGGTGCTGGGTGCTCAGTGCTCAGTACTCAGGGTGCTGGGTGCTCAGTACTCAGGGTGTTGGGTGCTAAGTGCTCAGGGTGCTGGGTCCTCAGTGCTCGGGGCCCTGGGTGCTCAGTGCTCGGGGTGCTCGGAGCTCAGTACTCAGGGTGCTGGGTGCTCAGTGCTGGGGGTGATCGGTGCTCAGTACGTTGGGTGCTCACTACTCAGGGTGCTGGGTGCTCAGTGCTCGGGGTGATCGGTGCTCAGTACTTAGGGTGCTGGGTGCTCAGTGCTCGGGGTGCTCGGTGCTCAGTACGTTGGGTGCTCACTACTCAGGGTGCTGGGTGCTCAGTTCTCAGGGTGCTGGGTGCTCAGTACTCAGGGTGCTCAGTGCTTGGGGTGTTGGGTGCTCAGTACTCAGGGTGCTGGGTGCTCAGTGCTCGGGGTGCTGGGTGCTCAGTACTCAGGGTGCTGGGTGCTCAGTGCTCAGGGTGCTGGGTGCTCAGTACTCAGGGTGCTGGGTGCTCAGTGCTCAGGGTGCTGGGTGCTCAGTACTCAGGGTGCTGGGTGCTCAGTGCTCAGCCTGCTGGGTGCTCAGTACTCAGGGTGCTGGGAGCTCAGTGCTCAGGGTGATCGGTGCTCAGTACTCAGGGTGCTCATTACTCAGGGTGCTGGGTGCTCAGTGCTCGGGGTGCTGGGTGCGCAGTACTCAGGGTGCTGGGTGCTCAGTGCTCGGGGTTCTGGGTGCTCAGTGCTCAGGGTGATCGGTGCTCAGTACTCAGGGTGCTGGGTGCTCAGTGCTCAGGGTGTTCGGTGCTCAGTGCTCAGGGTGCTGGGTGCTCAGTACTCAGGGTGCTGGGTGTTCAGTACTCAGGGTGCTGGGTGCTCAGTACTCGGGGTGCTGGGTGTTCAGTACTCAGCGTGCTGGGTGCTCAGTGCTCAGGGTGCTGGGTGCTCAGTACTCGGGTGCTGGGTGCTCAGTGCTCAGGGTGCTGGGTGCTCAGTGCTCGGGGTGCTGGGTGCTCAGTGCTCAGTACTCAGGGTGCTGGGTGCTCAGTGCTCGGGTTGCAGGGTGCTCAGTGCTCAGGGTGCTGGGTGCTCAGTGCTCGGGGTGCTGGGTGCTCAGTGCTCAGTACTCAGGGTGCTGGGTGCTCAGTTCTCGGGGTGCTGGGTGCTCAGTGCTCAGTACTCAGGGTGCTGGGTGCTCAGTGCTCAGGGTGCTGGGTGCTCAGTTCTCGGGGTGCTCGGTGCTCAGTACTCAGTGCTCAGGGTGCTCAGTGCTCAGTGCTCAGGGTGCTGGGTGTTCAGTACTCAGGGTGCTGGGTGCTCAGTTCTCAGGGTGCTCAGTACTCGGGTGCTGGGTGCTCAGTGCTCAGGGTGCTGGGTGCTCAGTGCTCGGGGTGCTGGGTGCTCAGTGCTCATTACTCAGGGTGCTGGGTGCTCAGTGCTCGGGGTGCAGGGTGCTCAGTGCTCAGCGTGCTGGGTGCTTAGTGCTCGGGGTGCTGTGTGCTCAGTGCTCAGTACTCAGGGCGCTGGGTGCTCAGTGCTCGGGGTGCTGGGTGCTCAGTGCTCAGTACTCAGGGTGCTGGGTGCTCAGTACTCAGGGTGCTGGGTGCTCAGTGCTCAGGGTGCTGGATGATCAGTGCTCAGGGTGCTGGGTGCTCAGTGCTCAGGGTGCTGGGTGCTCAGTGCTCGGGGTGCTGGGTGCTCAGTACTCAGGGTGCTGGGTGCTCAGTACTCAGGGTGTTGGGTGCTAAGTGCTCAGGGTGCTGGGTCCTCAGTGCTCGGGGCCCTGGGTGCTCAGTGCTCGGGGTGCTCGGAGCTCAGTACTCAGGGTGCTGGGTGCTCAGTGCTGGGGGTGATCGGTGCTCAGTACGTTGGGTGCTCACTACTCAGGGTGCTGGGTGCTCAGTGCTCGGGGTGATCGGTGCTCAGTACTTAGGGTGCTGGGTGCTCAGTGCTCGGGGTGCTCGGTGCTCAGTACGTTGGGTGCTCACTACTCAGGGTGCTGGGTGCTCAGTTCTCAGGGTGCTGGGTGCTCAGTACTCAGGGTGCTCAGTGCTTGGGGTGTTGGGTGCTCAGTACTCAGGGTGCTGGGTGCTCAGTGCTCGGGGTGCTGGGTGCTCAGTACTCAGGGTGCTGGGTGCTCAGTGCTCAGGGTGCTGGGTGCTCAGTACTCAGGGTGCTGGGTGCTCAGTGCTCAGGGTGCTGGGTGCTCAGTACTCAGGGTGCTGGGTGCTCAGTGCTCAGCCTGCTGGGTGCTCAGTACTCAGGGTGCTGGGAGCTCAGTGCTCAGGGTGATCGGTGCTCAGTACTCAGGGTGCTCATTACTCAGGGTGCTGGGTGCTCAGTGCTCGGGGTGCTGGGTGCGCAGTACTCAGGGTGCTGGGTGCTCAGTGCTCGGGGTTCTGGGTGCTCAGTGCTCAGGGTGATCGGTGCTCAGTACTCAGGGTGCTGGGTGCTCAGTGCTCAGGGTGTTCGGTGCTCAGTGCTCAGGGTGCTGGGTGCTCAGTACTCAGGGTGCTGGGTGTTCAGTACTCAGGGTGCTGGGTGCTCAGTACTCGGGGTGCTGGGTGTTCAGTACTCAGCGTGCTGGGTGCTCAGTGCTCAGGGTGCTGGGTGCTCAGTACTCGGGTGCTGGGTGCTCAGTGCTCAGGGTGCTGGGTGCTCAGTGCTCGGGGTGCTGGGTGCTCAGTGCTCAGTACTCAGGGTGCTGGGTGCTCAGTGCTCGGGGTGCAGGGTGCTCAGTGCTCAGGGTGCTGGGTGCTCAGTGCTCGGGGTGCTGGGTGCTCAGTGCTCAGTACTCAGGGTGCTGGGTGCTCAGTTCTCGGGGTGCTGGGTGCTCAGTGCTCAGTACTCAGGGTGCTGGGTGCTCAGTGCTCAGGGTGCTGGGTGCTCAGTTCTCGGGGTGCTCGGTGCTCAGTACTCAGTGCTCAGGGTGCTCAGTGCTCAGTGCTCAGGGTGCTGGGTGTTCAGTACTCAGGGTGCTGGGTGCTCAGTTCTCAGGGTGCTCAGTACTCGGGTGCTGGGTGCTCAGTGCTCAGGGTGCTGGGTGCTCAGTGCTCGGGGTGCTGGGTGCTCAGTGCTCATTACTCAGGGTGCTGGGTGCTCAGTGCTCGGGGTGCAGGGTGCTCAGTGCTCAGGGTGCTGGGTGCTTAGTGCTCGGGGTGCTGTGTGCTCAGTGCTCAGTACTCAGGGCGCTGGGTGCTCAGTGCTCGGGGTGCTGGGTGCTCAGTGCTCAGTACTCAGGGTGCTGGGTGCTCAGTACTCAGGGTGCTGGGTGCTCAGTGCTCAGGGTGCTGGATGATCAGTGCTCAGGGTGCTGGGTGCTCAGTGCTCAGGGTGCTGGGTGCTCAGTGCTCGGGGTGCTGGGTGCTCAGTACTCAGGGTGTTGGGTGCTAAGTGCTCAGGGTGCTGGGTCCTCAGTGCTCGGGGCCCTGGGTGCTCAGTGCTCGGGGTGCTCGGAGCTCAGTACTCAGGGTGCTGGGTGCTCAGTGCTGGGGGTGATCGGTGCTCAGTACGTTGGGTGCTCACTACTCAGGGTGCTGGGTGCTCAGTGCTCGGGGTGATCGGTGCTCAGTACTTAGGGTGCTGGGTGCTCAGTGCTCGGGGTGCTCGGTGCTCAGTACGTTGGGTGCTCACTACTCAGGGTGCTGGGTGCTCAGTTCTCAGGGTGCTGGGTGCTCAGTACTCAGGGTGCTCAGTGCTTGGGGTGTTGGGTGCTCAGTACTCAGGGTGCTGGGTGCTCAGTGCTCAGGGTGCTGGGTGCTCAGTACTCAGGGTGCTGGGTGCTCAGTACTCAGGGTGCTGGGGGTTCAGTACTCAGGGTGCTGGGTGCTCAGTACTCGGGGTGTTGGGTGTTCAGTACTCAGGGTGCTGGGTGCTCAGTGCTCAGGGTGCTGGGTGCTCAGTAGTCAGGGTGCTTGGTGCTCAGTACTCAGGGTGCTGGGTGCTCAGTTCTCGGGGTGCTCGGTGCTCAGTTCTCAGTGCTCAGGGTGCTCAGTGCTCAGTGCTCAGGGTGCTGGGTGTTCAGTACTCAGGGTGCTGGGTGCTCAGTACTCAGGGTGCTGGGTGCTCAGTGCTCAGGGTGCTGGGTGCTCAGTACTCGGTGTGCTCGGTGCTCAGTGCTCAGGGTGCTGGGTGCTCAGTACTCAGGGTGCTGGGTGCTCAGTGCTCAGGGTGCTCGGTGCTCAGTACTCGGGGTGCTGGGTGCTCATTCTCGGGGTGCTGGGTGCTCAGTGCTCGGGGTGCTGGGTGCTCAGTACTCAGGGTTCTGGGTGCTCAGTGCTCAGGGTGCTGGGTGCTCAGTACTCAGGGTGCTGGGTGCTCAGTGCTCAGGGTGCTGGGTGCTCAGTACTCAGGGTGCTGGGTGCTCAGTGCTCAGCCTGCTGGGTGCTCAGTACTCAGGGTGCTGGGAGCTCAGTGCTCAGGGTGATCGGTGCTCAGTACTCAGGGTGCTCATTACTCAGGGTGCAGGGTGCTCAGTGCTCGGGGTGCTGGGTGCGCAGTACTCAGGGTGCTGGGTGCTCAGTGCTCGGGGTTCTGGGTGCTCAGTGCTCAGGGTGATCGGTGCTCAGTACTCAGGGTGCTGGGTGCTCAGTGCTCAGGGTGTTCGGTGCTCAGTGCTCAGGGTGCTGGGTGCTCAGTACTCAGGGTGCTGGGTGTTCAGTACTCAGGGTGCTGGGTGCTCAGTACTCGGGGTGCTGGGTGTTCAGTACTCAGGGTGCTGGGTGCTCAGTGCTCAGGGTGCTGGGTGCTCAGTACTCGGGTGCTGGGTGCTCAGTGCTCAGGGTGCTGGGTGCTCAGTGCTCGGGGTGCTGGGTGCTCAGTGCTCAGTACTCAGGGTGCTGGGTGCTCAGTGCTCGGGGTGCAGGGTGCTCAGTGCTCAGGGTGCTGGGTGCTCAGTGCTCGGGGTGCTGGGTGCTCAGTGCTCAGTACTCAGGGTGCTGGGTGCTCAGTTCTCGGGGTGCTGGGTGCTCAGTGCTCAGTACTCAGGGTGCTGGGTGCTCAGTGCTCAGGGTGCTGGGTGCTCAGTTCTCGGGGTGCTCGGTGCTCAGTACTCAGTGATCAGGGTGCTCAGTGCTCAGTGCTCAGGGTGCTGGGTGCTCAGTACTCAGGGTGCTGGGTGCTCAGTGCTCAGTACTCAGGGTGCTGGGTGCTCAGTTCTCGGGGTGCTGGGTGCTCAGTGCTCAGGGTGCTGGGTGCTCAGTGCTCGGGGTGCTGGGTGCTCAGTGCTCAGTACTCAGGGTGCTGGGTGCTCAGTTCTCGGGGTGCTGGGTGCTCAGTGCTCAGTACTCAGGGTGCTGGGTGCTCAGTGCTCAGGGTGCTGGGTGCTCAGTGCTCGGGGTGCTGGGTGCTCAGTACTCAGGGTGCTGGGTGCTCAGTACTCCGGGTGCTGGGTGCTCAGTTCTCGGGGTGCTCGGTGCTCAGTACTCAGTGCTCAGGGTGCTCAGTGCTCAGTGCTCAGGGTGCTGGGTGCTCAGTACTCAGGGTGCTGGGAGCTCAGTGCTCAGGGTGATGGGTGCTCAGTACTCAGTGTGCTCATTACTCAGGGTGCTGGGTGCTCAGTGCTCGGGGTGCTGGGTGCTCAGTACTCAGGGTGCTGGGTGCTCAGTGCTCGGGGTTCTGGGTGCTCAGTGCTCAGGGTGATCGGTGCTCAGTACTCAGGGTGCTGGGTGCTCAGTGCTCAGGGTGCTCGGTGCTCAGTGCTCAGGGTGCTGGGTGCTCAGTACTCGGGTTGCTGGGTGTTCAGTACTCAGGGTGCTGGGTACTCAGTACTCGGGGTGCTGGGTGTTCAGTACTCAGGGTGCTGGGTGCTCAGTGCTCAGGGTGCTCAGTACTCGGGTGCTGGGTGCTCAGTGCTCAGGGTGCTGGGTGCTCAGTGCTCGGGGTGCTGGGTGCTCAGTGCTCATTACTCAGGGTGCTGGGTGCTCAGTGCTCGGGGTGCAGGGTGCTCAGTGCTCAGGGTGCTGGGTGCTTAGTGCTCGGGGTGCTGTGTGCTCAGTGCTCAGTACTCAGGGTGCTGGGTGCTCAGTGCTCGGGGTGCTGGGTGCTCAGTGCTCAGTACTCAGGGTGCTGGGTGCTCAGTGCTCAGGGTGCTGGGTGCTCAGTGCACAGGGTGCTGGGTGCTCAGTTCTCGGGGTGCTCGGTGCTCAGTACTCAGTGCTCAGGGTGCTCAGTGCTCAGTGCTCAGGGTGCTGGGTGTTCAGTACTCAGGGTGCTGGGTGCTCAGTACTCAGGGTGCTGGGTGCTCAGTGCTCAGGGTGCTGGGTGCTCAGTACTCGGGGTGCTGGGTGCTCATTCTCGGGGTGCTGGGTGCTCAGTGCTCGGGGTGCTGGGTGCTCAGTACTCAGGGTGCTGGGTGCTCAGTGCTCAGGGTGCTGGGTGCTCAGTACTCAGGGTGCTGGGTGCTCAGTGCTCAGGGTGCTGGGTGCTCAGTACTCAGGGTGCTGGGTGCTCAGTGCTCAGCGTGCTGGGTGCTCAGTACTCAGGGTGCTGGGAGCTCAGTGCTCAGGGTGATCGGTGCTCAGTACTCAGGGTGCTCATTACTCAGGGTGCGGGGTGCTCAGTGCTCGGGGTGCTGGGTGTTCAGTACTCAGGGTGCTGGGTGCTCAGTGCTCGGGGTTCTGGGTGCTCAGTGCTCAGGGTGATCGGTGCTCAGTACTCAGGGTGCTGGGTGCTCAGTGCTCAGGGTGCTCGGTGCTCAGTGCTCAGGGTGCTGGGTGCTCAGTACTCGGGGTGCTGGGTGTTCAGTACTCAGGGGCTGGGTGCTCAGTACTCGGGGTGCTGGGTGTTCAGTACTCAGGGTGCTGGGTGCTCAGTGCTCAGGGTGCTGGGTGCTCAGTACTCGGGTGCTGGGTTCTCAGTGCTCAGGGTGCTGGGTGCTCAGTGCTCGGGGTGCTGGGTGCTCAGTGCTCAGTACTCAGGGTGCTGGGTGCTCAGTGCTCGGGGTGCAGGGTTCTCAGTGCTCAGGGTGCTGGGTGCTCAGTGCTCGGGGTGCTGGGTGCTCAGTACTCAGGGTGCTGGGTGCTCAGTACTCCGGGTGCTGGGTGCTCAGTTCTCTGGGTGCTCGGTGCTCAGTACTCAGTGCTCAGGGTGCTCAGTGCTCAGTGCTCAGGGTGCTGGGTGCTCAGTGCTCAGGGTGCTGGGTGCTCAGTACTCAGGGTGCTGGGTATTCAGTGCTCAGGGTGCTGGGTGCTCAGTACTCAGGGTGCTGGGTGCTCAGTGCTCAGCGTGCTGGGTGCTCAGTTCTCAGGGTGCTGGGAGCTCAGGGCTCAGGGTGATCGGTGCTCAGTACTCAGGGTGCTCATTACTCAGGGTGCTGGGTGCTCAGTGCTCAGGGTGCTGGGTGCTCAGTACTCAGGGTGCTGGGTGCTCAGTGCTCGGGGTTCTGGGTGCTCAGTGCTCAGGGTGATCGGTGCTCAGTACTCAGTGTGCTGGGTGCTCAGTGCTCAGGGTGCTGGGTGCTCAGTCCTCAGGGTGCTCAGTGCTCAGGGTGCTGGGTGCTCAGTGCTCGGGGTGCTCGGTGCTCAGTACTCAGGGTGCTGAGTGCTCAGTACTCAGGGTGCTGGGTGCTCAGTACTCAGGGTGCTGGGTGCTCAGTGCTCAGGGTGCTGGGTGATCAGTGCTCAGGGTGCTGGGTGCTCAGTGCTCAGGGTGCTGGGTGCTCAGTGCTCGGGGTGCTGGGTGCTCAGTACTCAGGGTGTTGGGTGCTAAGTGCTCAGGGTGCTGGGTCCTCAGTGCTCGGGGCCCTGGGTGCTCAGTGCTCGGGGTGCTCGGAGCTCAGTACTCAGGGTGCTGGGTGCTCAGTGCTGGGGGTGATCGGTGCTCTGTACTCAGGGTGCTGGGTGCTCAATGCTCGGGGTGCTCGGTGCTCAGTACGTTGGGTGCTCACTACTCAGGGTGCTGGGTGCTCAGTGCTCGGGGTGATCGGTGCTCAGTACTTAGGGTGCTGGGTGCTCAGTGCTCGGGGTGCTCGGTGCTCAGTACGTTGGGTGCTCACTACTCAGGGTGCTGGGTGCTCAGTTCTCAGGGTGCTGGGTGCTCATTACTCAGGGTGCTGGGTGCTCAGTACTCAGGGTGCTCAGTGCTTGGGGTGTTGGGTGCTCAGTACTCAGGGTGCTGGGTGCTCAGTGCTCAGGGTGCTGGGTGCTCAGTACTCAGGGTGCTGGGTGC
Organism: Microtus oregoni; assembly: GCF_018167655.1. Taxonomy (NCBI): domain Eukaryota; kingdom Metazoa; phylum Chordata; class Mammalia; order Rodentia; family Cricetidae; genus Microtus; species Microtus oregoni. Next base: position 143,346 of record NW_024543367.1, read on the forward strand.
TCAGTACTCAGGGTGCTGGGTGTTCAGTACTCAGGGTGCTGGGTGCTCAGTACTCGGGGTGCTGGGTGTTCAGTACTCAGGGTGATGGGTGCTCAGTGCTCAGGGTGCTGGGTGCTCAGTAGTCAGGGTGCTTGGTGCTCAGTACTCAGGGTGCTGGGTGCTCAGTTCTCGGGGTGCTCGGTGCTCAGTACTCAGTGCTCAGGGTGCTCAGTGCTCAGTGCTCAGGGTGCTGGGTGTTCAGTACTCAGGGTGCTGGGTGCTCAGTACTCAGGGTGCTGGGTGCTCAGTGCTCAGGGTGCTGGGTGCTCAGTACTCGGGGTGCTCGGTGCTCAGTGCTCATGGTGCTGGGTGCTCAGTACTCAGGGTGCTGGGTGCTCAGTGCTCAGGGTGCTCGGTGCTCAGTACTCGGGGTGCTGGGTGCTCATTCTCGGGGTGCTGGGTGCTCAGTGCTCGGGGTGCTGGGTGCTCAGTACTCAGGGTGCTGGGTGCTCAGTGCTCAGGGTGCTGGGTGCTCAGTACTCAGGGTGCTGGGTGCTCAGTGCTCAGGGTGCTGGGTGCTCAGTACTCAGGGTGCTGGGTGCTCAGTGCTTAGCGTGCTGGGTGCTCAGTACTCAGGGTGCTGGCAGCTCAGTGCTCAGGGTGATCGGTGCTCAGTACTCAGGGTGCTCATTACTCAGGGTGCTGGGTGCTCAGTGCTCGGGGTGCTGGGTGCGCAGTACTCAGGGTGCTGGGTGCTCAGTGCTCGGGGTTCTGGGTGCTCAGTGCTCAGGGTGATCGGTGCTCAGTACTCAGGGTGCTGGGTGCTCAGTGCTCAGGGTGCTCGGTGCTCAGTGCTCAGGGTGCTGGGTGCTCAGTACTCAAGGTGCTGGGTGTTCAGTACTCAGGGTGCTGGGTGCTCAGTACTCGGGGTGCTGGGTGTTCAGTACTCAGGGTGCTGGTTGCTCAGTGCTCAGGGTGCTGGGTGCTCAGTACTCGGGTGCTGGGTGCTCAGTGCTCAGGGTGCTGGGTGCTCAGTGCTCGGGGTGCTGGGTGCTCAGTGCTCAGTACTCAGGGTGCTGGGTGCTCAGTGCTCGGGGTGCAGGGTGCTCAGTGCTCAGGTTGCTGGGTGCTCAGTGCTCGGGGTGCTGGGTGCTCAGTGCTCAGTACTCAGGGTGCTGGGTGCTCAGTTCTCGGGGTGCTGGGTGCTCAGTGCTCAGTACTCAGGGTGCTGGGTGCTCAGTGCTCAGGGTGCTGGGTGCTCAGTGCTCAGGGTGCTGGGTGCTCAGTACTCAGGGTGCTGGGTGCTCAGTACTCCGGGTGCTGGGTGCTCAGTTCTCGGGGTGCTCGGTGCTCAGTACTCAGTGCTCAGGGTGCTCAGTGCTCAGTGCTCAGGGTGCTGGGTGCTCAGTACTCAGGGTGCTGGGTGCTCAGTGCTCAGCGTGCTGGGTGCTCAGTACTCAGGGTGCTGGGAGCTCAGTACTCAGGGTGCTGGGTGCTCAGTGCTCGGGGTGCTGGGTGCTCAGTGCTCAGTACTCAGGGTGCTGGGTGCTCAGTGCTCGGGGTGCAGGGTGCTCAGTGCTCAGGGTGCTGGGTGCTCAGTGCTCGGGGTTCTGGGTGCTCAGTGCTCAGTACTCAGGGTGCTGGGTGCTCAGTGCTCGGGGTGCAGGGTGCTCAGTGCTCAGGGTGCTGGGTGCTCAGTGCTCGGGGTGCTGGGTGCTCAGTGCTCAGTACTCAGGGTGCTGGGTGCTCAGTGCTCAGGGTGCTGGGTGCTCAGTGCTCGGGGTGCTGGGTGCTCAGTAGTCAGGGTGCTGGGTGCTCAGTACTCCGGGTGCTGGGTGCTCAGTTCTCGGGGTGCTCGGTGCTCAGTAATCAGTGCTCAGGGTGCTCAGTGCTCAGTGCTCAGGGTGCTGGGTGTTCAGTGCTCAGGGTGCTGGGTGCTCAGTTCCTGGGGTGCTCGGTGCTCAGTGCTCAGAGTGCTGGTTGCTCAGTACTCAGGGTGCTGGGTGCTCAGTGCTCGGGGTGCTGGGTGCTCATCCTCGGGGTGCTGGGTGCTCAGTACTCAGGGTGCTGGGTGCTCAGTGCTCAGGGTGCTGGGTGCTCAGTACTCAGGGTGCTGGGTGCTCAGTGCTCAGCGTGCTGGGTGCTCAGTACTCAGGGTGCTGGGAGCTCAGTGCTCAGGGTGATCGGTGCTCAGGACTCAGGGTGCTCATTACTCATGGTGCTGGGTGCTCAGTGCTCGGGGTGCTGGGTGCTCAGTACTCAGGGTGCTGGGTGCTCAGTGCTCGGGGTTCTGGGTGTTCAGTGCTCAGGGTGATCGGTGCTCAGTACTCAGGGTGCTCGGTGCTCAGTGCTCAGGTTGCTGGGTGCTCAGTACTTAGGGTGCTCAGTGCTCAGGGTGATGGTTGCTCAGTGCTCGGGGTGCTGGGTGCTCATTCCTCAGGGTGCTGGGTGCTCAGTACTCAGGGTGCTGGGTGCTCAGTACTCAGGGTGCTCAGTGCTTAGGGTGCTGGGTGCTCAGTACTCAGGGTGCTCAGTGCTTGGGGTGTAGGGTGCTCCGTCCTCAGGGTGCTGGCTGCTCAGTACTCAGGGTGCTGGGTGCTCAGTACTCAGGGTGCTCAGTCCTTGGGGTGCTGGGTGCTCAGTACTCAGGGTGCTCTGTGCTTGGGGTGTTGGGTGCTCAGTACTCAGGGTGCTGGGTGCTCAGTGCTCAGGGTGCTGGGTGCTCAGTACTCAGGGTGCTGGGTGCTCAGTGCTCAGGGTGCTGGGTGCTCAGTGCTCGGGGTCCTGGGTGCTCAGTGCTCAGTACTCAGGGTGCTGGGTGCTCAGTGCTCGGGTTGCAGGGTGCTCAGTGCTCAGGGTGCTGGGTGCTCAGTGCTCGGGGTGCTGGGTGCTCAGTGCTCAGTACTCAGGGTGCTGGGTGCTCAGTGCTCGGGGTGCTGGGTGCTCAGTGCTCAGTACTCAGGGTGCTGGGTGCTCAGTGCTCAGGGTGCTGGGTGCTCAGTGCTCGGGGTGCTGGGTGCTCAGTACTCAGGGTGCTGGGTGCTCAGTACTCCGGGTGCTGGGTGCTCAGTTCTCGGGGTGCTCGGTGCTCAGTACTCAGTGCTCAGGGTGCTCAGTGCTCAGTGCTCAGGGTGCTGGGTGTTCAGTACTCAGGGTGCTGGGTGCTCAGTACTCAGGGTGCTGGGTGCTCAGTGCTCAGGGTGCTGGTTGCTGAGTACTCGGGGTGCTCGGTGCTCAGTGCTCAGGGTGCTGGGTGCTCAGTACTCAGGGTGCTGGGTGCTCAGTGCTCAGGGTGCTCGGTGCTCAGTACTCGGGGTGCTGGGTGCTCATTCTAGGGGTGCTGGGTGCTCAGTGCTCGGGGTGCTGGGTGCTCAGTACTCAGGGTGCTGGGTGCTCAGTGCTCAGGGTGCTGGGTGCTCAGTACTCAGGGTGCTGTGTGCTCAGTGCTCAGGGTGCTGGGTGCTCAGTACTCAGGGTGCTGGGTGCTCAGTGCTCAGCGTGCTGGGTGCTCAGTACTCAGGTTGCTGGGAGCTCAGTGCTCAGGGTGATCGGTGCTCAGTACTCAGGGTGCTCATTACTCAGGGTGCTGGGTGCTCAGTGCTCGGGGTGCTGGGTGCTCAGTACTCAGGGTGCTGGGTGCTCAGTGCTCGGGGTTCTGGGTGCTCAGTGCTCAGGGTGATCGGTGCTCAGTACTCAGGGTGCTGGGTGCTCAGTGCTCAGGGTGCTCGGTGCTCAGTGCTCAGGGTGCTGGGTGCTCAGTACTCAGGGTGCTCAGTGCTCAGGGTGCTGATTGCTCAGTGCTCGGGGTGCTGGGTGCTCATTCCTCAAGGTGCTGGGTGCTCAGTACTCAGGGTGCTGTGTGCTCAGTACTCAGGGTGCTCAGTGCTTGGGGTGCTGGGTGCTCAGTACTCAGGGTGCTCAGTGCTTGGGGTGTTGGGTGCTCAGTCCTCAGGGTGCTGGGTGCTCAGTACTCAGGGTCCTGGGTGCTCAGTACTCTGGGTGCTCAGTGCTTGGTGTGCTGGGTGCTCAGTACTCAGGGTGCTCTGTGCTTGGGGTGTTGGGTGCTCAGTACTCAGGGTGCTGGGTGCTATGTGCTCAGGGTGCTGGGTGCTCAGTACTCACGGTGCTGGGTGCTCAGTACTCAGGGTGCTGGGTGCTCAGTGCTCGGGGTGCTGGGTGCTCAGTGCTCAGGGTGCTGGGTGCTCAGTGCTCGGGGTGCTGGATGCTCAGTGCTCAGGGTGCTGGATGCTCAGTGCTCAGGGTGCTGGGTGCTCAGTGCTCAGGGTGCTGGGTGCTCAGTGCTCGGGGTGCTGGGTGCTCAGTGCTCGAGGTGCTCAGTACTCAGGGTGCTGCGTGTTCAGTGCTCAGGGTGCTGGATGCTCAGTACTCAGGGTGCTGGGTGCTCAGTACTCGGCTGCTGGGTGCTCAGTGCTCAGGGTGCTGGGTGCTCAGTGCTCAGGGTGCTGGGTGCTCACTGCTCAGTACTCAGGGTGCTGGGTGCTCAGTGCTCGGGATGCTGGGTGCTCAGTGCTCAGTACTCAGGGTGCTGGGTGCTCAGTGCTCGGGGTGCTGGGTGCTCAGTGCTCAGGGTGCTGGGTGCTCAGTTCTCGGGGTGCTCGGTGCTCAGTACTCAGTGCTCAGGGTGCTCAGTGCTCAGTTCTCAGGGTGCTGGGTGCTCAGTACTCAGGGTGCTGGGTGCTCAGTACTCAGTGGGCTCAGTGCTTGGGGTGTTGGGTGCTCAGTACTCAGGGTGCTGGGTGCTCAGTGCTCAGGGTGCTGGGTGGTCAGTACTCAGGGTGCTGGGTGCTCAGTACTCAGGGTGCTGGGTGTTCAGTACTCAGGGTGCTGGGTGCTCAGTACTCGGGGTGCTGGGTGTTCAGTACTCAGGGTGCTGGGTGCTCAGTGCTCAGGGTGCTGGGTGCTCAGTAGTCAGGGTGCTGGGTGCTCAGTACTCAGGGTGCTGGGTGCTCAGTTCTCGGGGTGCTCGGTGCTCAGTACTCAGTGCTCAGGGTGCTCAGTGCTCAGTGCTCAGGGTGCTGGGTGTTCAGTACTCAGGGTGCTGGGTGCTCCGTACTCAGGGTGTTCTGTGCTCAGTGCTCAGGGTGCTGGGTGCTCAGTACTCGGGGTGCTGGGTGCTCATTCTCGGGGTGCTGGGTACTCAGTGCTCGGGGTGCTGGGTGCTCAGTACTCAGGGTGCTGGGTGCTCAGTGCTCAGGGTGCTGGGTGCTCAGTACTCAGGGTGCTGGGTGCTCAGTGCTCAGGGTGCTGGGTGCTCAGTACTCAGGGTGCTGGGTGCTCAGTGCTCAGCGTGCTGGGTGCTCAGTACTCAGGGTGCTGGGAGCTCAGTGCTCAGGGTGATCGGTGCTCAGTACTCAGGGTGCTCATTACTCAGGGTGCTGGGTGCTCAGTGCTCGGGGTGCTGGGTGCTCAGTACTCAGGGTGCTGGGTGCTCAGTGCTCGGGGTTCTGGGTGCTCAGTGCTCAGGGTGATCGGTGCTCAGTACTCAGGGTGCTGGGTGCTCAGTGCTCAGGGTGCTCGGTGCTCAGTGCTCAGGGTGCTGGGTGCTCAGTACTCGGGGTGCTGGGTGTTCAGTACTCAGGGTGCTGGGTGCTCAGTACTCGGGGTGTTGGGTGTTCAGTACTCAGGGTGCTGGGTGCTCAGTGCTCAGGGTGCTGGGTGCTCAGTACTCGGGTGCTGGGTGCTCAGTGCTCAGGGTGCTGGGTGCTCAGTGCTCGGGGTGCTGGGTGCTCAGTGCTCAGTACTCAGGGTGCTGGGTGCTCAGTGCTCAGGGTGCTGGGTGCTCAGTGCTCGGGGTGCTGGGTGCTCAGTACTCAGGGTGCTGGGTGCTCAGTGCTCAGGGTGCTGGGTGCTCAGTACTCAGGGTGCTGGGTGCTCAGTGCTCAGCGTGCTGGGTGCTCAGTACTCAGGTTGCTGGGAGCTCAGTGCTCAGGGTGATCGGTGCTCAGTACTCAGGGTGCTCATTACTCAGGGTGCTGGGTGCTCAGTGCTCGGGGTGCTGGGTGCTCAGTACTCAGGGTGCTGGGTGCTCAGTGCTCGGGGTTCTGGGTGCTCAGTGCTCAGGGTGATCGGTGCTCAGTACTCAGGGTGCTGGTGCTCAGTGCTCAGGGTGCTCGGTGCTCAGTGCTCAGGGTGCTGGGTGCTCAGTACTCAGGGTGCTCAGTGCTCAGGGTGCTGATTGCTCAGTGCTCGGGGTGCTGGGTGCTCATTCCTCAAGGTGCTGGGTGCTCAGTACTCAGGGTGCTGGGTGCTCAGTACTCAGGGTGCTCAGTGCTTGGGGTGCTGGGTGCTCAGTACTCAGGGTGCTCAGTGCTTGGGGTGTTGGGTGCTCAGTCCTCAGGGTGCTGGGTGCTCAGTACTCAGGGTCCTGGGTGCTCAGTACTCTGGGTGCTCAGTGCTTGGTGTGCTGGGTGCTCAGTACTCAGGGTGCTCTGTGCTTGGGGTGTTGGGTGCTCAGTACTCAGGGTGCTGGGTGCTATGTGCTCAGGGTGCTGGGTGCTCAGTACTCACGGTGCTGGGTGCTCAGTACTCAGGGTGCTGGGTGCTCAGTGCTCGGGGTGCTGGGTGCTCAGTGCTCAGGGTGCTGGGTGCTCAGTGCTCGGGGTGCTGGATGCTCAGTGCTCAGGGTGCTGGATGCTCAGTGCTCAGGGTGCTGGGTGCTCAGTGCTCAGGGTGCTGGGTGCTCAGTGCTCGGGGTGCTGGGTGCTCAGTGCTCGAGGTGCTCAGTACTCAGGGTGCTGCGTGTTCAGTGCTCAGGGTGCTGGATGCTCAGTACTCAGGGTGCTGGGTGCTCAGTACTCGGCTGCTGGGTGCTCAGTGCTCAGGGTGCTGGGTGCTCAGTGCTCAGGGTGCTGGGTGCTCACTGCTCAGTACTCAGGGTGCTGGGTGCTCAGTGCTCGGGATGCTGGGTGCTCAGTGCTCAGTACTCAGGGTGCTGGGTGCTCAGTGCTCGGGGTGCTGGGTGCTCAGTGCTCAGGGTGCTGGGTGCTCAGTTCTCGGGGTGCTCGGTGCTCAGTACTCAGTGCTCAGGGTGCTCAGTGCTCAGTTCTCAGGGTGCTGGGTGCTCAGTACTCAGGGTGCTGGGTGCTCAGTACTCAGTGGGCTCAGTGCTTGGGGTGTTGGGTGCTCAGTACTCAGGGTGCTGGGTGCTCAGTGCTCAGGGTGCTGGGTGGTCAGTACTCAGGGTGCTGGGTGCTCAGTACTCAGGGTGCTGGGTGTTCAGTACTCAGGGTGCTGGGTGCTCAGTACTCGGGGTGCTGGGTGTTCAGTACTCAGGGTGCTGGGTGCTCAGTGCTCAGGGTGCTGGGTGCTCAGTAGTCAGGGTGCTGGGTGCTCAGTACTCAGGGTGCTGGGTGCTCAGTTCTCGGGGTGCTCGGTGCTCAGTACTCAGTGCTCAGGGTGCTCAGTGCTCAGTGCTCAGGGTGCTGGGTGTTCAGTACTCAGGGTGCTGGGTGCTCCGTACTCAGGGTGTTCTGTGCTCAGTGCTCAGGGTGCTGGGTGCTCAGTACTCGGGGTGCTGGGTGCTCATTCTCGGGGTGCTGGGTGCTCAGTGCTCGGGGTGCTGGGTGCTCAGTACTCAGGGTGCTGGGTGCTCAGTGCTCAGGTTGCTGGGTGCTCAGTACTCAGGGTGCTGGGTGCTCAGTGCTCAGGGTGCTGGGTGCTCAGTACTCAGGGTGCTGGGTGCTCAGTGCTCAGCGTGCTGGGTGCTCAGTACTCAGGGTGCTGGGAGCTCAGTGCTCAGGGTGATCGGTGCTCAGTACTCAGGGTGCTCATTACTCAGGGTGCTGGGTGCTCAGTGCTCGGGGTGCTGGGTGCTCAGTACTCAGGGTGCTGGGTGCTCAGTGCTCGGGGTTCTGGGTGCTCAGTGCTCAGGGTGATCGGTGCTCAGTACTCAGGGTGCTGGGTGCTCAGTGCTCAGGGTGCTCGGTGCTCAGTGCTCAGGGTGCTGGGTGCTCAGTACTCGGGGTGCTGGGTGTTCAGTACTCAGGGTGCTGGGTGCTCAGTACTCGGGGTGCTGGGTGTTCAGTACTCAGGGTGCTGGGTGCTCAGTGCTCAGGGTGCTGGGTGCTCAGTACTCGGGTGCTGGGTGCTCAGTGCTCAGGGTGCTGGGTGCTCAGTGCTCGGGGTGCTGGGTGCTCAGTGCTCAGTACTCAGGGTGCTGGGTGCTCAGTGCTCAGGGTGCTGGGTGCTCAGTGCTCGGGGTGCTGGGTGCTCAGTACTCAGGGTGCAGGGTGCTCAGTACTCCGGTTGCTCGGTGCTCAGTACTCCGGGTGCTGGGTGCTCAGTGCTCGGGGTGCAGGGTGCTCAGTACTCCGGGTGCTGGGTGCTTAGTTCTCGGGGTGCTCGGTGCTCAGTGCTCAGGGTGCTGGGTGCTCAGTGCTCGGGGTGCTGGGTGCTCAGTACTCAGGGTGCTGGGTGCTCAGTGCTCGGGGTGCTGGGTGCTCAGTACTCAGGGTGCTGGGTGCTCAGTACTCCGGGTGCTGGGTGCTCAGTGCTCGGGGTGCAGGGTGCTCAGTGCTCAGGGTGCTGGGTGCTCAGTGCTCGGGGTGCTGGGTGCTCAGTGCTCAGTACTCAGGGTGCAGGGTGCTCAGTGCTCGGGGTGCTGGGTGCTCAGTGCTCAGTACTCAGGGTGCTGGGTGCTCAGTGCTCAGGGTGCTGGGTGCTCAGTGCTCGGGGTGCTGGGTGCTCAGTACTCAGGGTGCTGGGTGCTCAGTACTCCGGGTGCTGGGTGCTCAGTTCTCGGGGTGCTCGGTGCTCAATACTCAGTGCTCAGGGTGCTCAGTGCTCAGTGCTCAGGGTGCTGCGTGCTCAGTGCTCAGGGTGCTGGGTGCTCAGTACTCAGGGTGCTGGGTGTTCAGTGCTCAGGGTGCTGGGTGCTCGGTACTCAGGGTGCTGGGTGCTCAGTGCTCAGCGTGCTGGGTGCTCTGTTCTCAGGGTCCTGGGAGCTCAGTGCTCAGGGTGATCGGTGCTCAGTATTCAGGGTGCTCATTACTCAGGGTGCTGGGTGCTCAGTGCTCAGGGTGCTGGGTGCTCAGTACTCAGGGTGCTGGGTGCTCAGTGCTCGGGGTTCTGGGTGCTCAGTGCTCAGGGTGATCGGTGCTCAGTACTCAGTGTGCTGGGTGCTCAGTGCTCAGGGTGCTGGGTGCTCAGTCCTCAGGGTGCTCAGTGCTCAGGGTGCTGGGTGCTCAGTGCTCGGGGTGCTCGGTGCTCAGTACTCAGGGTGCTGAGTGCTCAGTACTCAGGGTGCTGGGTGCTCAGTACTCAGGGTGCTGGGTGCTCAGTGCTCAGGGTGCTGGGTGATCAGTGCTCAGGGTGCTGGGTGCTCAGTGCTCAGGGTGCTGGGTGCTCAGTGCTCGGGGTGCTGGGTGCTCAGTACTCAGGGTGTTGGGTGCTAAGTGCTCAGGGTGCTGGGTGCTCAGTGCTCGGGGCCCTGGGTGCTCAGTGCTCGGGGTGCTCGGAGCTCAGTACTCAGGGTGCTGGGTGCTCAGTGCTGGGGGTGATCGGTGCTCTGTACTTAGGGTGCTCTGTGCTCAGTGCTCGGGGTGCTCGGTGCTCAGTACGTTGGGTGCTCACTACTCAGGGTGCTGGGTGCTCAGTGCTCGGGGTGATCGGTTCTCAGTACTTATGGTGCTGGGTGCTCAGTGCTCGGGGTGCTCGGTGCTCAGTACGTTGGGTGCTCACTACTCAGGGTGCTGGGTGCTCAGTTCTTAGGGTGCTGGGTGCTCAGTACTCAGGGTACTGGGTGCTCAGTACTCAGGGTGCTCAGTGTTTGGGGTGTTGGGTGCTCAGTACTCAGGGTGCTGGGTGCTCAGTGCTCAGGGTGCTGGGTGCTCAGTACTCAGGGTGCTGGGTGCTCAGTACTCAGGGTGCTGGGTGTTCAGTACTCAGGGTGCTGGGTGCTCAGTACTCGGGGTGCTGGGTGTTCAGTACTCAGGGTGCTGGGTGCTCAGTGCTCAGGGTGCTGGGTGCTCAGTAGTCAGGGTGCTGGGTGCTCAGTACTCAGGGTGCTGGGTGCTCAGTTCTCGGGGTGCTCGGTGCTCAGTACTCAGTGCTCAGGGTGCTCAGTGCTCAGTGCTCAGGGTGCTGGGTGTTCAGTACTCAGGGTGCTGGGTGCTCAGTACTCAGGGTGCTGGGTGCTCAGTGCTCAGGGTGCTGGGTGCTCAGTACTCGGGGTGCTCGGTGCTCAGTGCTCAGGGTGCTGGGTGCTCAGTACTCAGGGTGCTGGGTGCTCAGTGCTCAGGGTGCTCGGTGCTCAGTACTCGGGGTGCTGGGTGCTCATTCTCGGGGTGCTGGGTGCTCAGTGCTCGGGGTGCTGGGTGCTCAGTACTCAGGGTGCTGGGTGCTCAGTGCTCAGGGTGCTGGGTGCTCAGTACTCAGGGTGCTGGGTGCTCAGTGCTCAGGGTGCTGGGTGCTCAGTACTCAGGGTGCTGGGTGCTCAGTGCTCAGCGTGCTTGGTGCTCAGTACTCAGGGTGCTGGGAGCTCAGTACTCAGGGTGATCGGTGCTCAGTACTCAGGGTGCTCATTACTCAGGGTGCTGGGTGCTCAGTGCTCGGGGTGCTGGGTGCTCAGTACTCAGGGTGCTGGGTGCTCAGTGCTCGGGGTTCTGGGTGCTCAGTGCTCAGTGTGATCGGTGCTCAGTACTCAGGGTGCTGGGTGCTCAGTGCTCAGGGTGCTCGGTGCTCAGTGCTCAGGGTGCTGGGTGCTCAGTACTCAGGGTGCTGGGTGTTCAGTACTCAGGGTGCTGGGTGCTCAGTACTCGGGGTGCTGGGTGTTCAGTACTCAGGGTGCTGGGTGCTCAGTGCTCAGGGTGCTGGGTGCTCAGTACTCGGGTGCTGGGTGCTCAGTGCTCAGGGTGCTGGGTGCTCAGTTCTCGGGGTGCTGGGTGCTCAGTGCTCAGTACTCAGGGTGCTGGGTGCTCAGTGCTCGGGGTGCAGGGTGCTCAGTGCTCAGGGTGCTGGGTGCTCAGTGCTCGGGGCGCTGGGTGCTCAGTGCTCAGTACTCAGGGTGCTGGGTGCTCAGTTCTCGGGGTGCTGGGTGCTCAGTGCTCAGTACTCAGGGTGCTGTGTGCTCAGTGCTCAGGGTGCTGGGTGCTCAGTGCTCGGGGTGCTGGGTGCTCAGTACTCAGGGTGCTGGGTGCTCAGTACTCCGGGTGCTGGGTGCTCAGTTCTCGGGGTGCTCGGTGCTCAGTACTCAGTGCTCAGGGTGCTCAGTGCTCAGTGCTCAGGGTGCTGGGTGCTCAGTACTCAGGGTGCTGGGTGCTCAGTGCTCGGGGTGCTGGGTGCTCAGTACTCAGGGTGCTGGGTGCTCAGTGCTCGGGGTTCTGGGTGCTCAGTGCTCAGGGTGATCGGTGCTCAGTACTCAGGGTGCTGGGTGCTCAGTGCTCAGGGTGCTCGGTGCTCAGTGCTCAGGGTGCTGGGTGCTCAGTACTCGGGGTGCTGGGTGTTCAGTACTCAGGGTGCTGGGTGCTCAGTACTCGGGGTGCTGGGTGTTCAGTACTCAGGGTGCTGGGTGCTCAGTGCTCAGGGTGCTCAGTACTCGGGTGCTGGGTGCTCAGTGCTCAGGGTGCTGGGTGCTCAGTGCTCGGGGTGCAGGTTGCTCAGTGCTCAGGGTGCTGGGTGCTCAGTGCTCGGGGTGCTGGGTGCTCAGTGCTCAGTACTCAGGGTGCTGGGTGCTCAGTGCTCGGGGTGCTGGGTGCTCAGTGCTCAGTACTCAGGGTGCTGGGTGCTCAGTGCTCAGGGTGCTGGGTGCTCAGTGCTCGGGGTGCTGGGTGCTCAGTAGTCAGGGTGCTGGGTGCTCAGTACTCCGGTTGCTGGGTGCTCAGTTCTCGGGGTGCTCGGTGCTCAGTACTCAGTGCTCAGGGTGCTCAGTGCTCAGTGCTCAGGGTGCTGGGTGTTCAGTACTCAGGGTGCTGGGTGCTCTGTACTCAGGGTGCTGGGTGCTCAGTGCTCAGGGTGCTGGGTGCTCAGTACTCGGGGTGCTCGGTGCTCAGTGCTCAGAGTGCTGGGTGCTCAGTACTCAGGGTGCTGGGTGCTCAGTGCTCGGGGTGCTGGGTGCTCAGTACTCGGGGTGCTGGGTGCTCATTCTCGGGGTGCTGGGTGCTCAGTACTCAGGGTGCTGGGTGCTCAGTGCTCAGGGTGCTGGGTGCTCAGTACTCAGGGTGCTGGGTGCTCAGTGCTCAGCGTGCTGGGCGCTCAGTACTCAGGGTGCTGGGAGCTCAGTGCTCAGGGTGATCGGTGCTCAGTACTCAGGGTGCTCATTACTCATGGTGCTGGGTGCTCAGTGCTCGGGGTGCTGGGTGCTCAGTACTCAGGGTGCTGGGTGCTCAGTGCTCGGGGTTCTGGGTGTTCAGTGCTCAGGGTGATCCCTGCTCAGTACTCAGGGTGCTGGGTGCTCAGTGCTCAGGGTGCTCGGTTCTCAGTGCTCAGGGTGCTGGGTGCTCAGTACTCAGGGTGCTCAGTGCTCAGGGTGATGGTTGCTCAGTGCTCGGGGTGCTGGGTGCTCATTCCTCAGGGTGCTGGGTGCTCAGTACTCAGGGTGCTGGGTGCTCAGTACTCAGGGTGCTCAGTGCTTGGGGTGCTGGGTGCTCAGTACTCAGGGTGCTCAGTGCTTGGGGTGTAGGGTGCTCCGTCCTCAGGGTGCTGGCTGCTCAGTACTCAGGGTGCTGGGTGCTCAGTACTCAGGGTGCTCAGTGCTTGGGGTGCTGGGTGCTCAGTACTCAGTGTGCTCTGTGCTTGGGGTGTTGGGTGCTCAGTACTCAGGGTGCTGGGTGCTCAGTGCTCAGGGTGCTGGGTGCTCAGTACTCAGGGTGCTGGGTGCTCAGTGCTCAGGGTGCTGGGTGCTCAGTGCTCGGGGTGCTGGGTGCTCAGTGCTCAGTACTCAGGGTGCTGGGTGCTCAGTGCTCGGGGTGCAGGGTGCTCAGTGCTCAGGGTGCTGGATGCTCAGTGCTCGGGGTGCTGGGTGCTCAGTGCTCAGTACTCAGGGTGCTGGGTGCTCAGCGCTCGGGGTGCTGGGTGCTCAGTGCTCAGTACTCAGGGTGCTGGGTGCTCAGTACTCGGGGTGCTGGGTGCTCATTCTCGGGGTGCTGGGTGCTCAGTGCTCGGGGTGCTGGGTGCTCAGTACTCGGGGTGCTGGGTGCTCAGTACTCGGGGTGCTGGGTGCTCATTCTCGGGGTGCTGGGTGCTCAGTGCTCGGGGTGCTGGGTGCTCAGTACTCAGGGTGCTGGGTGCTCAGTGCTCAGGGTGCTGGGTGCTCAGTACTCAGGGTGCTGGGTGCTCAGTGCTCAGGGTGCTGGGTGCTCAGTACTCAGGGTGCTGGGTGCTCAGTGCTCAGCGTGCTGGGTGCTCAGTACTCAGGGTGCTGGGAGCTCAGTGCTCAGGGTGATCGGTGCTCAGTACTCAGGGTGCTCATTACTCAGGGTGCTGGGTGCTCAGTGCTCGGGGTGCTGGGTGCTCAGTACTCAGGGTGCTGGGTGCTCAGTGCTCGGGGTTCTGGGTGCTCAGTGCTCAGGGTGATCGGTGCTCAGTACTCAGGGTGCTGGGTGCTCAGTGCTCAGGGTGCTCGGTGCTCAGTGCTCAGGGTGCTGGGTGCTCAGTACTCAGGGTGCTCAGTGCTCAGGGTGCTGGTTGCTCAGTGCTCGGGGTGCTGGGTGCTCATTCCTCAAGGTGCTGGGTGCTCAGTACTCAGGGTGCTGGGTGCTCAGTACTCAGGGTGCTCAGTGCTTGGGGTGCTGGGTGCTCAGTCCGCAGGATGCTGGGTGCTCAGTACTCAGGGTCCTGGGTGCTCAGTACTCAGGGTGCTCAGTGCTTGGTGTGCTGGGTGCTCAGTACTCAGGGTGCTCTGTGCTTGGGGTGTTGGGTGCTCAGTACTCAGGGTGCAGGGTGCTCAGTGCTCAGGGTGCTGGGTGCTCAGTACTCACGGTGCTGGGTGCTCAGTACTCAGGGTGCTGGGTGCTCAGTGCTCGGGGTGCTGGGTGCTCAGTGCTCAGGGTGCTGGGTGCTCAGTGCTCGGGGTGCTGGATGCTCAGTGCTCAGGGTGCTGGATGCTCAGTGCTCAGGGTGCTGGGTGCTCAGTGCTCAGGGTGCTGGGTGCTCAGTGCTCGGGGTGCTGGGTGCTCAGTACTCGGCTGCTGGGTGCTCAGTGCTCAGGGTGCTGGGTGCTCAGTGCTCAGGGTGCTGGGTGCTCATTGCTCAGTACTCAGGGTGCTGGGTGCTCAGTGCTCGGGATGCTGGGTGCTCAGTGCTCAGTACTCAGGGTGCTGGGTGCTCAGTGCTCGGGGTGCTGGGTGCTCAGTGCTCAGGGTGCTGGGTGCTCAGTTCTCGGGGTGCTCGGTGCTCAGTACTCAGTGCTCAGGGTGCTCGGTCCTCAGTGCTCAGGGTGCTGGGTTTTCAGTACTCGGGGTGCTGGGTGCTCAGTACTCGGGGTGCTGGGTGCTCAGTACTCAGGGTGCTGGGTGCTCAGTGCTCAGGGTGCTGGGTGCTCAGTGCTCGGGGTGCTGGGTGCTCAGTGCTCAGTACTCAGGGTGCTGGGTGCTCAGTGCTCGGGGTGCTGGGTGATCAGTGCTCAGTACTCAGGGTGCTGGGTGCTCAGTGCTCGGGGTGCAGGGTGCTCAGTGCTCAGGGTGCTGGGTGCTCAGTGCTCGGGGTGCTGGGTGCTCAGTGCTCAGTACTCGGGGTGCTGGGTGCTCAGTGCTCGGGGTGCTGGGTGCTCAGTACTCAGGGTGCTGGGTGCTCAGTACTCCGGGTGCTGGGTGATCAGTTCTCGGGGTGCTCGGTGCTCAGTACTCAGTGCTCAGGGTGCTCAGTGCTCAGTGCTCAGGGTGCTGGGTGTTCAGTACTCAGGGTGCTGGGTGCTCAGTACTCAGGGTGATGGGTGCTCAGTGCTCAGGGTGCTGGGTGCTCAGTACTCGGGGTGCTCGCTGCTCAGTACTCAGGGTGCTGGGTGCTCAGTGCTCAGGGTGCTGGGTGCTCAGTGCTCAGGGTGCTCGGTGCTCAGTACTCGGGGTGCTGGGTGCTCATTCTCGGGGTGCTGGGTGCTCAGTGCTCTTGGTGCTGGGTGCTCAGTACTCACGGTGCTGGGTGCTCAGTGCTCAGGGTGCTGGGTGCTCAGTACTCAGGGTGCTGGTTGTTCAGTGCTCAGGGTGCTGGGTGCTCAGTACTCAGGGTGCGGGGTGCTCAGTGCTCAGCGTGCTGGGTGCTCAGTACTCAGGGTGCTGGGAGCTCAGTGCTCAGTGTGATCGGTGCTCAGTACTCAGGGTGCTCATTACTCAGGGTGCTGGGTGCTCAGTGCTCGGGGTGCTGGGTGCTCAGTACTCAGAGTGCTGGGTGCTCAGTGCTCGGGGTTCTGGGTGCTCAGTGCTCAGGGTGATCGGTGCTCAGTACTCAGGGTGCTGGGTGCTCAGTGCTCAGGGTGCTGGGTGCTCAGTCCTCAGGGTGCTCAGTGCTCAGGGTGCTGTGTGCTCAGTGCTCGGGGTGCTCGGTGCTCAGTACTCAGGGTGCTCTGTGCTTGGGGTGTTGGGTGCTCAGTACTCAGGGTGCTGGGTGCTCAGTGCTCAGGGTGCTGGGTGCTCAGTACTCAGGGTGCTGGGTGCTCAGTGCTCAGGGTGCTGGGTGCTCAGTGCTCGGGGTGCTGGGTGCTCAGTGCTCAGTACTCAGGGTGCTGGGTGCTCAGTGCTCGGGGTGCAGGGTGCTCAGTGCTCAGGGTGCTGGGTGCTCAGTGCTCGGGGTGCTGGGTGCTCAGTGCACAGTACTCAGGGTGCTGGGTGCTCAGTGCTCGGGGTGCTGGGTGCTCAGTGCTCAGTACTCAGGGTGCTGGGTGCTCAGTACTCGGGGTGCTGGGTGCTCATTCTCGGGGTGCTGGGTGCTCAGTGCTCGGGGTGCTGGGTGCTCAGTACTCGGGGTGCTGGGTGCTCAGTACTCGGGGTGCTGGGTGCTCATTCTCGGGGTGCTGGGTGCTCAGTGCTCGGGGTGCTGGGTGCTCAGTACTCAGGGTGCTGGGTGCTCAGTGCTCAGGGTGCTGGGTGCTCAGTACTCAGGGTGCTGGGTGCTCAGTGCTCAGGGTGCTGGGTGCTCAGTACTCAGGGTGCTGGGTGATCAGTGCTCAGCGTGCTGGGTGCTCAGTACTCAGGGTGCTGGGAGCTCAGTGCTCAGGGTGATCGGTGCTCAGTACTCAGGGTGCTCATTACTCAGGGTGCTGGGTGCTCAGTGCTCGGGCTGCTGGGTGCTCAGTACTCAGGGTGCTGGGTGCTCAGTGCTCGGGGTTCTGGGTGCTCAGTGCTCAGGGTGATCGGTGCTCAGTACTCAGGGTGCTGGGTGCTCAGTGCTCAGGGTGCTCGGTGCTCAGTGCTCAGGGTGCTGGGTGCTCAGTACTCAGGGTGCTCAGTGCTCAGGGTGCTGGTTGCTCAGTGCTCGGGGTGCTGGGTGCTCATTCCTCAAGGTGCTGGGTGCTCAGTACTCAGGGTGCTGGGTGCTCAGTACTCAGGGTGCTCAGTGCTTGGGGTGCTGGGTGCTCAGTACTCAGGGTGCTCAGTGCTTGGGGTGTTGGGTGCTCAGTCCTCAGGATGCTGGGTGCTCAGTACTCAGGGTCCTGGGTGCTCAGTACTCAGGGTGCTCAGTGCTTGGTGTGCTGGGTGCTCAGTACTCAGGGTGCTCTGTGCTTGGGGTGTTGGGTGCTCAGTACTCAGGGTGCAGGGTGCTCAGTGCTCAGGGTGCTGGGTGCTCAGTACTCACGGTGCTGGGTGCTCAGTACTCAGGGTGCTGGGTGCTCAGTGCTCGGGGTGCTGGGTGCTCAGTGCTCAGGGTGCTGGGTGCTCAGTGCTCGGGGTGCTCGGTGCTCAGTGCTCAGGGTGCTGGGTGCTCAGTACTCAGGGTGCTCAGTGCTCAGGGTGCTGGTTGCTCAGTGCTCGGGGTGCTGGGTGCTCATTCCTCAAGGTGCTGGGTGCTCAGTACTCAGGGTGCTGGGTGCTCAGTACTCAGGGTGCTCAGTGCTTGGGGTGCTGGGTGCTCAGTCCTCAGGATGCTGGGTGCTCAGTACTCAGGGTCCTGGGTGCTCAGTACTCAGGGTGCTCAGTGCTTGGTGTGCTGGGTGCTCAGTACTCAGGGTGCTCTGTGCTTGGGGTGTTGGGTGCTCAGTACTCAGGGTGCAGGGTGCTCAGTGCTCAGGGTGCTGGGTGCTCAGTACTCACGGTGCTGGGTGCTCAGTACTCAGGGTGCTGGGTGCTCAGTGCTCGGGGTGCTGGGTGCTCAGTGCTCAGGGTGCTGGGTGCTCAGTGCTCGGGGTGCTGGATGCTCAGTGCTCAGGGTGCTGGATGCTCAGTGCTCAGGGTGCTGGGTGCTCAGTGCTCAGGGTGCTGGGTGCTCAGTGCTCGGGGTGCTGGGTGCTCAGTGCTCGAGGTGCTCAGTACTCAGGGTGCTGCGTGTTCAGTGCTCAGGGTGCTGGATGCTCAGTACTCAGGGTGCTGGGTGCTCAGTACTCAGGGTGCTGGGTGCTCAGTACTCGGCTGCTGGGTGCTCAGTAATCAGGGTGCTGGGTGCTCAGTGCTCAGGGTGCTGGGTGCTCAGTGCTCAGTACTCAGGGTGCTGGGTGCTCAGTGCTCGGGATGCTGGGTGCTCAGTGCTCAGTACTCAGGGTGCTGGGTGCTCATTGCTCGGGGTGCTGGGTGCTCAGTGCTCAGGGTGCTGGGTGCTCAGTTCTCGGGGTGCTCGGTGCTCAGTACTCAGTGCTCAGGGTGCTCGGTGCTCAGTGCTCAGGGTGCTGGGTTTTCAGTACTCGGGGTGCTGGGTGCTCAGTACTCGGGGTGCTGGGTGCTCAGTACTCAGGGTGCTGGGTGCTCAGTGCTCAGGGTGCTGGGTGCTCAGTGCTCGGGGTGCTGGGTGCTCAGTGCTCAGTACTCAGGGTGCTGGGTGCTCAGTGCTCGGGGTGCTGGGTGATCAGTGCTCAGTACTCAGGGTGCTGGGTGCTCAGTGCTCGGGGTGCAGGGTGCTCAGTGCTCAGGGTGCTGGGTGCTCAGTGCTCGGGGTGCTGGGTGCTCAGTGCTCAGTACTCGGGGTGCTGGGTGCTCAGTGCTCGGGGTGCTGGGTGCTCAGTACTCAGGGTGCTGGGTGCTCAGTACTCCGGGTGCTGGGTGATCAGTTCTCGGGGTGCTCGGTGCTCAGTACTCAGTGCTCAGGGTGCTCAGTGCTCAGTGCTCAGGGTGCTGGGTGTTCAGTACTCAGGGTGCTGGGTGCTCAGTACTCAGGGTGCTGGGTGCTCAGTGCTCAGGGTGCTGGGTGCTCAGTACTCGGGGTGCTCGCTGCTCAGTACTCAGGGTGCTGGGTGCTCAGTGCTCAGGGTGCTGGGTGCTCAGTGCTCAGGGTGCTCGGTGCTCAGTACTCGGGGTGCTGGGTGCTCATTCTCGGGGTGCTGGGTGCTCAGTGCTCTTGGTGCTGGGTGCTCAGTACTCACGGTGCTGGGTGCTCAGTGCTCAGGGTGCTGGGTGCTCAGTACTCAGGGTGCTGGGTGTTCAGTGCTCAGGGTGCTGGGTGCTCAGTACTCAGGGTGCGGGGTGCTCAGTGCTCAGCGTGCTGGGTGCTCAGTACTCAGGGTGCTGGGAGCTCAGTGCTCAGTGTGATCGGTGCTCAGTACTCAGGGTGCTCATTACTCAGGGTGCTGGGTGCTCAGTGCTCGGGGTGCTGGGTGCTCAGTACTCAGAGTGCTGGGTGCTCAGTGCTCGGGGTTCTGGGTGCTCAGTGCTCAGGGTGATCGGTGCTCAGTACTCAGGGTGCTGGGTGCTCAGTGCTCAGGGTGCTGGGTGCTCAGTCCTCAGGGTGCTCAGTGCTCAGGGTGCTGTGTGCTCAGTGCTCGGGGTGCTCGGTGCTCAGTACTCAGGGTGCTCTGTGCTTGGGGTGTTGGGTGCTCAGTACTCAGGGTGCTGGGTGCTCAGTGCTCAGGGTGCTGGGTGCTCAGTACTCAGGGTGCTGGGTGCTCAGTGCTCAGGGTGCTGGGTGCTCAGTGCTCGGGGTGCTGGGTGCTCAGTGCTCAGTACTCAGGGTGCTGGGTGCTCAGTGCTCGGGGTGCAGGGTGCTCAGTGCTCAGGGTGCTGGGTGCTCAGTGCTCGGGGTGCTGGGTGCTCAGTGCTCAGTACTCAGGGTGCTGGGTGCTCAGTGCTCGGGGTGCTGGGTTCTCAGTGCTCAGTACTCAGGGTGCTGGGTGCTCAGTACTCGGGGTGCTGGGTGCTCATTCTCGGGGTGCTGGGTGCTCAGTGCTCGGGGTGCTGGGTGCTCAGTACTCGGGGTGCTGGGTGCTCAGTACTCGGGGTGCTGGGTGCTCATTCTCGGGGTGCTGGGTGCTCAGTGCTCGGGGTGCTGGGTGCTCAGTACTCAGGGTGCTGGGTGCTCAGTGCTCAGGGTGCTGGGTGCTCAGTACTCAGGGTGCTGGGTGCTCAGTGCTCAGGGTGCTGGGTGCTCAGTACTCAGGGTGCTGGGTGCTCAGTGCTCAGCGTGCTGGGTGCTCAGTACTCAGGGTGCTGGGAGCTCAGTGCTCAGGGTGATCGGTGCTCAGTACTCAGGGTGCTCATTACTCAGGGTGCTGGGTGCTCAGTGCTCGGGGTGCTGGGTGCTCAGTACTCAGGGTGCTGGGTGCTCAGTGCTCGGGGTTCTGGGTGCTCAGTGCTCAGGGTGATCGGTGCTCAGTACTCAGGGTGCTGGGTGCTCAGTGCTCAGGGTGCTCGGTGCTCAGTGCTCAGGGTGCTGGGTGCTCAGTACTCAGGGTGCTCAGTGCTCAGGGTGCTGGTTGCTCAGTGCTCGGGGTGCTGGGTGCTCATTCCTCAAGGTGCTGGGTGCTCAGTACTCAGGGTGCTGGGTGCTCAGTACTCAGGGTGCTCAGTGCTTGGGGTGCTGGGTGCTCAGTACTCAGGGTGCTCAGTGCTTGGGGTGTTGGGTGCTCAGTCCTCAGGATGCTGGGTGCTCAGTACTCAGGGTCCTGGGTGCTCAGTACTCAGGGTGCTCAGTGCTTGGTGTGCTGGGTGCTCAGTACTCAGGGTGCTCTGTGCTTGGGGTGTTGGGTGCTCAGTACTCAGGGTGCAGGGTGCTCAGTGCTCAGGGTGCTGGGTGCTCAGTACTCACGGTGCTGGGTGCTCAGTACTCAGGGTGCTGGGTGCTCAGTGCTCGGGGTGCTGGGTGCTCAGTGCTCAGGGTGCTGGGTGCTCAGTGCTCAGGGTGCTGGATGCTCAGTGCTCAGGGTGCTGGATGCTCAGTGCTCAGGGTGCTGGGTGCTCAGTGCTCAGGGTGCTGGGTGCTCAGTGCTCGGGGTGCTGGGTGCTCAGTGCTCGAGGTGCTCAGTACTCAGGGTGCTGCGTGTTCAGTGCTCAGGGTGCTGGATGCTCAGTACTCAGGGTGCTGGGTGCTCAGTACTCAGGGTGCTGGGTGCTCAGTACTCGGCTGCTGGGTGCTCAGTGCTCAGGGTGCTGGGTGCTCAGTGCTCAGGGTGCTGGGTGCTCAGTGCTCAGTACTCAGGGTGCTGGGTGCTCAGTGCTCGGGATGCTGGGTGCTCAGTGCTCAGTACTCAGGGTGCTGGGTGCTCAGTGCTCGGGGTGCTGGGTGCTCAGTGCTCAGGGTGCTGGGTGCTCAGTTCTCGGGGTGCTCGGTGCTCAGTACTCAGTGCTCAGGGTGCTCGGTGCTCAGTGCTCAGGGTGCTGGGTTTTCAGTACTAGGGCTGCTGGGTGCTCAGTACTCGGGGTGCTGGGTGCTCAGTACTCAGGGTGCTGGGTGCTCAGTGCTCAGGGTGCTGGGTGCTCAGTGCTCGGGGTGCTGGGTGCTCAGTGCTCAGTACTCAGGGTGCTGGGTGCTCAGTGCTCGGGGTGCTGGGTGATCAGTGCTCAGTACTCAGGGTGCTGGGTGCTCAGTGCTCGGGGTGCAGGGTGCTCAGTGCTCAGGGTGCTGGGTGCTCAGTGCTCGGGGTGCTGGGTGCTCAGTGCTCAGTACTCGGGGTGCTGGGTGCTCAGTGCTCGGGGTGCTGGGTGCTCAGTACTCAGGGTGCTGGGTGCTCAGTACTCCGGGTGCTGGGTGATCAGTTCTCGGGGTGCTCGGTGCTCAGTACTCAGTGCTCAGGGTGCTCAGTGCTCAGTGCTCAGGGTGCTGGGTGTTCAGTACTCAGGGTGCTGGGTGCTCAGTACTCAGGGTGCTGGGTGCTCAGTGCTCAGGGTGCTGGGTGCTCAGTACTCGGGGTGCTCGCTGCTCAGTACTCAGGGTGCTGGGTGCTCAGTGCTCAGGGTGCTGGGTGCTCAGTGCTCAGGGTGCTCGGTGCTCAGTACTCGGGGTGCTGGGTGCTCATTCTCGGGGTGCTGCGTGCTCAGTGCTCTTGGTGCTGGGTGCTCAGTACTCACGGTGCTGGGTGCTCAGTGCTCAGGGTGCTGGGTGCTCAGTACTCAGGGTGCTGGGTGTTCAGTGCTCAGGGTGCTGGGTGCTCAGTACTCAGGGTGCGGGGTGCTCAGTGCTCAGCGTGCTGGGTGCTCAGTACTCAGGGTGCTGGGAGCTCAGTGCTCAGTGTGATCGGTGCTCAGTACTCAGGGTGCTCATTACTCAGGGTGCTGGGTGCTCAGTGCTCGGGGTGCTGGGTGCTCAGTACTCAGAGTGCTGGGTGCTCAGTGTTCGGGGTTCTGGGTGCTCAGTACTCAGGGTGATCGGTGCTCAGTACTCAGGGTGCTGGGTGCTCAGTGCTCAGGGTGCTGGGTGCTCAGTCCTCAGGGTGCTCAGTACTCAGGGTGCTGAGTGCTCAGTACTCAGGGTGCTGGGTGCTCAGTACTCAGGGTGCTGAGTGCTCAGTGCTCAGGGTGCTGGGTGATCAGTGCTAAGGGTGCTGGGTGCTCAGTGCTCAGGGTGCTGGGTGCTCAGTGCTCGGGTTGCTGGGTGCTCAGTACTCGGGTGCTGGGTTCTCAGTGCTCAGGGTGCTGGGTGCTCAGTGCTCGGGGTGCTGGGTGCTCAGTGCTCAGTACTCAGGGTGCTGGGTGTTCAGTGCTCAGGGTGCTGGGTGCTCAGTGCTCAGTACTCAGGGTGCTGGGTGCTCAGTGCTCGGGGTGCAGGGTGCTCAGTGCTCAGGGTGCTGGGTGCTCAGTGCTCGGGGTGCTGGGTGCTCAGTGCTCAGTACTCAGGGTGCTGGGTGCTCAGTGCTCAGGGTGCTGGGTGCTCAGTGCTTGGGGTGCTGGGTGCTCAGTACTCAGGGTGCTGGGTGCTCAGTACTCCGGGTGCTGGGTGCTCAGTTCTCGGGGTGCTCGGTGCTCAGTACTCAGTGCTCAGGGTGCTCAGTGCTCAGTGCTCAGAGTGCTGGGTGTTCAGTACTCAGGGTGCTGGGTGCTCAGTACTCAGGGTGCTGGGTGCTCAGTGCTCAGGGTGCTGGGTGCTCAGTACTCGGGGTGCTCGGTGCTCAGTGCTCAGGGTGCTGGGTGCTCAGTACTCAGGGTGCTGGGTGCTCAGTGCTCAGGGTGCTCGGTGCTCATTACTCGGTGTGCTGGGTGCTCATTCTCGGGGTGCTGGGTGCTCAGTGCTCGGGGTGCTGGGTGCTCAGTACTCAGGGTGCTGGGTGCTCAGTGCTCAGGGTGCTGGGTGCTCAGTACTCAGGGTGCTGGGTGCTCAGTGCTCAGGGTGCTGGGTGCTCAGTACTCAGGGTGCTGGGTGCTCAGTGCTCAGCGTGCTGGGTGCTCAGTACTCAGGGTGCTGGGAGCTCAGTGCTCAGGGTGATCGGTGCTCAGTACTCAGGGTGCTCATTACTCAGGGTGCTGGGTGTTCAGTGCTCGGGGTGCTGGGTGCTCAGTACTCAGGGTGCTGGGTGCTCAGTGCTCGGGGTTCTGGGTGCTCAGTGCTCAGCGTGATCGGTGCTCAGTACTCAGGGTGCTGGGTGCTCAGTGCTCAGGGTGCTCGGTGCTCAGTGCTCAGGGTGCTGGGTGCTCAGTACTCAGGGTGCTCAGTGCTCAGGGTGCTGTGTGCTCAGTGCTCGGGGTGCTGGGTGCTCAGTGCTCGGGGTGCTGGGTGCTCAGTACTCAGGGTGCTGGGTGCTCATTACTCCGGGTGCTGGGTGCTCAGTTCTCGGGGTGCTCGGTGCTCAGTACTCAGTGCTCAGGGTGCTCAGTGCTCAGTGCTCAGGGTGCTGGGTGTTCAGTACTCAGGGTGCTGGGTGCTCAGTGCTCAGGGTGCTGGGTGCTCAGTACTCGGGGTGCTCGGTGCTCAGTACTCAGTGCTCAGGGTGCTCAGGGCTCAGGGTGCTGGGTGCTCAGTACTCAGGGTGCTGGGTGCTCAGTGCTCAGGGTGCTGGGTGCTCAGTACTCAGGGAGCTGGGTGCTCAGTACTCGGGGTACTGGGTGCTCAGTACTCAGGGTGCTGGGTGCTCAGTACTCAGGGTGCTGGGTGCTCAGTACTCGGGTGCTGGGTGCTCAGTGCTCAGGGTGCTGGGTGCTCAGTGCTCGGGGTGCTGGGTGCTCAGTGCTCAGTACTCAGGGTGCTGGGTGCTCAGTGCTCGGGGTGCTGCGTGCTCAGTGCTCAGGGTGCTGGGTGCTCAGTCCTCAGGGTGCTCATTGCTCAGGGTGCTGGGTGCTCAGTACTCAGGGTGCTGGGTGCTCAGTGCTCAGGGTGCTCGGTGCTCGGGGCGCTGGGTGCTCAGTGCTCGGGGTGCTCGGAGCTCAGTACTCAGGGTGCTGGGTGCTCAGTGCTCGGGGTGCTCGGTGCTCAGTACTCAGGGTGCTCAGTGCTCAGTGCTCAGGGTGCTCGATGCTCAGTACGTTGGGTGCTCACTACTCAGGGTGCTGCGTGCTCAGTGCTCAGGGTGCTGGGTGCTCAGTGCTCAGGGTGCTGGGTGCTCAGTACTCAGGGTGCTGGGTGCTCAGTGCTCGGGGTGCTGGGTGCTCAGTGCTCAGGGTGCTGGGTGCTCAGTACTCAGGGTGTTGGTTGCCCAGTACTCGGGGTGCTTTGTGCTCAGTACTCAGGGTGCTGGGTGCTCAGTACTCAGGGTGCTGGGTGCTCAGTACTCGGGTGCTGGGTGCTCAGTGCTCAGGGTGCTGGGTGCTCAGTAATCGGGGTGCTGGGTGCTCAGTGCTCGGGGTGCTGGGTGCTCAGTGCTCAGTACTCAGGGTGCTGGGTGCTCAGTACTCGGGGTGCTGGGTGCTCAGTGCTCAGTACTCAGGGTGCTGGGTGCTCAGTGCTCAGGGTGCTGGGTGCTCAGTGCTCAGGGTGCTGGGTACTCAGTGCTCAGGGTGCTGGGTGCTCAGTACTCAGGGTGCTGGGTGCTCAGTGCTCAGGGTGCTGGGTGCTCAGTGCTCGGGGTGTTGGGTGCTCAGTGCTCGGGGTGCTGGGTGCTCAGTGCTCGGGGTGCTCGGTGCTCAGTACTCAGGGTGCTGGGTGCTCAGTGCTCGAGGTGCTCAGTACTCAGGGTGCTGTATGTTCAGTGTTCAAGGTGCTGGGTGCTCAGTACTCAGGGTGCTCGGTGCTTAGTACTCAGGGTGCTGGGTGCTCAGTACTCCGGGTGCTGGGTGCTCAGTGCTCGGGGTGCTCGGTGCTCAGTACTCAGTGCTCAGGGTGCTCAGTGCTCAGTGCTCAGGGTGCTGGGTGTTCAGTACTCAGGGTGCTGGGTGCTCAGTACTCAGGGTGCTGGGTGCTCAGTACTCGGGGTGCTCGGTGCTCAGTGCTCAGGGTGCTGGGTGCTCAGTACTCAGGGTGCTGGGTGCTCAGTACACAGGGTACTGGGTGCTCAGTGCTCAGGGTGCTGGGTACTCAGTGCTCAGGGTGCTCGGTGCTCAGTACTCGTGGTGCTGGGTGCTCATTCTTGGGGTGCTGGGTGCTCAGTGCTCGGGGTGCTGGGTGCGCAGTACTCAGGGTGCTGGGTGCTCAGTGCTCAGGGTGCTGGGTTCTCAGTACTCAGGGTGCTGGGTGCTCAGTGCTCAGGGTGCTGGGTGCTCAGTACTCAGGGTGCTGGGTGCTCAGTGCTCAGGGTGCTGGGTGCTCAGTACTCAGGGAGCTGGGAGCTCAGTGCTCAGGGTGATCGGTGCTCAGTACTCAGGGTGCTCAGTACTCAGGGTACTGGGTGCTCAGTGCTCGGGGTGCTGGGAGCTCAGTACTCAAGGTGCTGGGTGCTCAGTGCTCGGGGTGCTGGGTGCTCAGTGCTCAGGGTGATCGGTGCTCAGTACTCAGGGTGCTGGGTGCTTAGTGCTCAGGGTGCTGGGTGTTCAGTCCCCAGGGTGCTCAGTGCTCAGGGTGCTGGGTGCTCAGTGCTCGGGGTGCTGGGTGCTCAGTGCTCGGGGTGCTGGGTGTTCAGTGCTCATTGCTCAGGGTGCTGGGTGCTCAGTGCTCAGTGCTCAGGGTGCTGGTTGCTCAGTACTCAGGGTACTGGGTGCTCAGTGCTCAGGGTGCTCAGTGCTCAGTACTCAGTGCTGAGTGTGCTCAGTGCTCAGTGCTCAGGGTGCTGGGTGTTCAGTACTCAGGGTGCTGGGTGCTCAGTACTCAGGGTGCTGGGTGCTCAGTGCTCAGGGTGCTCGGTGCTCGGGGCGCTGGGTGCTCAGTGCTCGGGGTGCTCGGAGCTCAGTACTCAGGGTGCTGGGTGCTCAGTGCTCGGGGTGCTCGGTGCTCTGTACTCAGGGTGCTGGGTGCTCAGTGCTCGGGGTGCTCGGTGCTCAGTACGTTGAGTGCTCACTACTCAGGGTCCTGGGTGCTCAGTGCTCAGGGTGCTGGGTGCTCAGTGCTCAGGGTGCTGGGTGCTCAGTGCTCAGGGTGCTGGGTGCTCAGTACTCAGGGTGCTGGGTGCGCAGTGCTCGGGGAGCTGGGTGCTCAGTGCTCAGGGTGCTGGCTGCTCAGTACTCAGGGTGCTGGGTGCTCAGTACTCGGGGTGCTGGGTGCTCAGTACTCAGGGTGCTGGGTGCTCAGTACTCAGGGTGCTGGGTGCTCAGTACTCGGGTGCTGGGTGCTCAGTGCTCAGCGTGCTGGGTGCTCAGTACTCAGGGTGCTGAGAGCTCAGTGATCAGTGTGATCGGTGCTCAGTACTCAGGGTGCTCATTACTCAGGGTGCTGGGTGCTCAGTGCTCGGGGTGCTGGGTGCTCAGTACTCAGAGTGCTGGGTGCTCAGTGCTCGGGGTTCTGGGTGCTCAGTGCTCAGGGTGATCGGTGCTCAGTACTCAGGGTGCTGGGTGCTCAGTGCTCAGGGTGCTCGGTGCTCAGTGCTCAGGGTGCTGGGTGCTCAGTACTCAGGGTGCTGGGAGCTCAGTGCTCAGGGTGATCGGTGCTCAGTACTCAGGGTGCTCATTACTCAGGGTGCTGGGTGCTCAGTGCTCGGGGTGCTGGGTGCTCAGTACTCAGGGTGCTGGGTGCTCAGTGCTCGGGGTTCTGGGTGCTCAGTGCTCAGGGTGATCGGTGCTCAGTACTCAGGGTGCTGGGTGCTCAGTGCTCAGGGTGCTCGGTGCTCAGTGCTCAGGGTGCTGGGTGCTCAGTACTCAGGGTGCTCAGTGCTCAGGGTGCTGGGTGCTCAGTGCTCGGGGTGCTGGGTGCTCAGTGCTCGGGGTGCTGGGTGCTCAGTACTCAGGGTGCTGGGTGCTCATTACTCCGGGTGCTGGGTGCTCAGTTCTCGGGGTGCTCGGTGCTCAGTACTCAGTGCTCAGGGTGCTCAGTGCTCAGTGCTCAGGGTGCTGGGTGCTCAGTACTCAGGGTGCTGGGTGCTCAGTACTCGGGGTGCTCGGTGCTCAGTACTCAGTGCTCAGGGTGCTCAGGGCTCAGGGTGCTGGGTGCTCAGTACTCAGGGTGCTGGGTGCTCAGTGCTCAGGTTGCTGGGTGCTCAGTACTCAGGGAGCTGGGTGCTCAGTACTCGGGTGCTGGGTGCTCAGTGCTCAGGGTGCTGGGTGCTCAGTGCTCGGGGTGCTGGGTGCTCAGTGCTCAGTACTCAGGGTGCTGGGTGCTCAGTGCTCGGGGTGCTGCGTGCTCAGTGCTCAGGGTGCTGGGTGCTCAGTCCTCAGGGTGCTCATTGCTCAGGGTGCTGGGTGCTCAGTACTCAGGGTGCTGGGTGCTCAGTGCTCAGGGTGCTCGGTGCTCGGGGCGCTGGGTGCTCAGTGCTCGGGGTGCTCGGAGCTCAGTACTCAGGGTGCTGGGTGCTCAGTGCTCGGGGTGCTCGGTGCTCAGTACTCAGGGTGCTCAGTGCTCAGTGCTCAGGGTGCTCGATGCTCAGTACGTTGGGTGCTCACTACTCAGGGTGCTGCGTGCTCAGTGCTCAGGGTGCTGGGTGCACAGTGCTCAGGGTGCTGGGTGCTCAGTACTCAGGGTGCTGGGTGCTCAGTGCTCGGGGTGCTGGGTGCTCAGTGCTCAGGGTGCTGGGTGCTCAGTACTCAGGGTGTTGGTTGCCCAGTACTCGGGGTGCTTTGTGCTCAGTACTCAGGGTGCTGGGTGCTCAGTACTCAGGGTGCTGGGTGCTCAGTACTCGGGTGCTGGGTGCTCAGTGCTCAGGGTGCTGGGTGCTCAGTGCTCGGGGTGCTGGGTGCTCAGTGCTCAGTACTCAGGGTGCTGGGTGCTCAGTACTCGGGGTGCTGGGTGCTCAGTGCTCGGGGTGCTGGGTGCTCAGTGCTCAGTACTCAGGGTGCTGGGTGCTCAGTACTCGGGGTGCTGGGTGCTCAGTGCTCAGTACTCAGGGTGCTGGGTGCTCAGTGCTCAGGGTGCTGGGTGCTCAGTGCTCAGGGTGCTGGGTACTCAGTGCTCAGGGTGCTGGGTGCTCAGTACTCAGGGTGCTGGGTGCTCAGTGCTCAGGGTGCTGGGTGCTCAGTGCTCGGGGTGTTGGGTGCTCAGTGCTCGGGGTGCTGGGTGCTCAGTGCTCGGGGTGCTCGGTGCTCAGTACTCTGGGTGCTGGGTGCTCAGTGCTCGAGGTGCTCAGTTCTCAGGGTGCTGTATGTTCAGTGTTCAAGGTGCTGGGTGCTCAGTACTCAGGGTGCTCGGTGCTTAGTACTCAGGGTGCTGGGTGCTCAGTACTCCGGGTGCTGGGTGCTCAGTGCTCGGGGTGCTTGGTGCTCAGTACTCAGTGCTCAGGGTGCTCAGTGCTCAGTGCTCAGGGTGCTGGGTGTTCAGTACTCAGGGTGCTGGGTGCTCAGTACTCAGGGTGCTGGGTGCTCAGTACTCGGGGTGCTCGGTGCTCAGTGCTCAGGGTGCTGGGTGCTCAGTACTCAGGGTGCTGGGTGCTCAGTACACAGGGTACTGGGTGCTCAGTGCTCAGGGTGCTGGGTACTCAGTGCTCAGGGTGCTCGGTGCTCAGTACTCGTGGTGCTGGGTGCTCATTCTTGCGGTGCTGGGTGCTCAGTGCTCGGGGTGCTGGGTGCGCAGTACTCAGGGTGCTGGGTGCTCAGTGCTCAGGGTGCTGGGTTCTCAGTACTCAGGGTGCTGGGTGCTCAGTGCTCAGGGTGCTGGGTGCTCAGTACTCAGGGTGCTGGGTGCTCAGTGCTCAGGGTGCTGGGTGCTCAGTACTCAGGGAGCTGGGAGCTCAGTGCTCAGGGTGATCGGTGCTCAGTACTCAGGGTGCTCAGTACTCAGGGTACTGGGTGCTCAGTGCTCGGGGTGCTGGGAGCTCAGTACTCAAGGTGCTGGGTGCTCAGTGCTCGGGGTGCTGGGTGCTCAGTGCTCAGGGTGATCGGTGCTCAGTACTCAGGGTGCTGGGTGCTTAGTGCTCAGGGTGCTGGGTGTTCAGTCCCCAGGGTGCTCAGTGCTCAGGGTGCTGGGTGCTCAGTGCTCGGGGTGCTGGGTGCTCAGTGCTCGGGGTGCTGGGTGTTCAGTGCTCATTGCTCAGGGTGCTGGGTGCTCAGTGCTCAGTGCTCAGGGTGCTGGTTGCTCAGTACTCAGGGTACTGGGTGCTCAGTGCTCAGGGTGCTCAGTGCTCAGTACTCAGTGCTGAGTGTGCTCAGTGCTCAGTGCTCAGGGTGCTGGGTGTTCAGTACTCAGGGTGCTGGGTGCTCAGTACTCAGGGTGCTGGGTGCTCAGTGCTCAGGGTGCTCGGTGCTCGGGGAGCTGGGTGCTCAGTGCTCGGGGTGCTCGGAGCTCAGTACTCAGGGTGCTGGGTGCTCAGTGCTCGGGGTGCTCGGTGCTCTGTACTCAGGGTGCTGGGTGCTCAGTGCTCGGGGTGCTCGGTGCTCAGTACGTTGAGTGCTCACTACTCAGGGTCCTGGGTGCTCAGTGCTCAGGGTGCTGGGTGCTCAGTGCTCAGGGTGCTGGGTGCTCAGTGCTCAGGGTGCTGGGTGCTCAGTTCTCAGGGTGCTGGGTGCGCAGTGCTCGGGGTGCTGGGTGCTCAGTGCTCAGGGTGCTGGCTGCTCAGTACTCAGGGTGCTGGGTGCTCAGTACTCGGGGTGCTGGGTGCTCAGTACTCAGGGTGCTGGGTGCTCAGTACTCAGGGTGCTGGGTGCTCAGTACTCGGGTGCTGGGTGCTCAGTGCTCAGGGTGTTGGGTGCTCAGTGCTCAGGGTGCTGGGTGCTCAGTGCTCGGGGTGCTCGGTGCTCAGTACGTTGGGTGCACACTACTCAGGGTGCTGGGTGCTCAGTGCTCAGGGTGCTGGGTGCTCAGTGCTCAGGGTGCTGGGTGCTCAGTGCTCAGGGTGCTGGGTGCTCAGTACTCAGGGTGCTGGGTGCTCAGTGCTCGGGGTGCTGGGTGCTCAGTGCTCAGGGTTCTGGGTGCTCAGTACTCAGGGTGCTGTGTGCTCAGTACTCGGGGTGCTGTGTGCTCAGTACTCAGGGTGCTGGGTGCTCAGTTCTCAGGGTGCTGGGTGCTCAGTACTCAGGTGCTGCGTGCTCAGTGCTCTGGGTGCTGGGTGCTCAGTGCTCGGGGTGCTGGGTGCTCAGTGCTCAGTACTCAGGGTGCTGGGTGCTCAGTGCTCGGGGTGCTGCGTGCTCAGTGCTCATTACTCAGGGTGCTCGGTGCTCAGTGCTCAGGGTGCTGTGTGCTCAGTGCTCAGGGTGCTGGGTGCTCAGTCCTCAGGGTGCTCATTGCTCAGGGTGCTGGGTGCTCAGTACTCAGGGTGCTGGGTGCTCAGTGCTCAGGGTGCTCGGTGCTCGGGGCGCTGGGTGCTCAGTGCTCGGGGTGCACGGAGCTCAGTACTCAGGTTGCTGGGTGCTCAGTGCTCGGGGTGCTCGGTGCTCAGTACTCAGGGTGCTGGGTGCTCAGTGCTCAGGGTGCTCGATGCTCAGTACGTTGGGTGCTCACTACTCAGGGTGCTGCGTGCTCAGTGCTCAGGGTGCTGGGTGCTCAGTGCTCAGGGTGCTGGGTGCTCAGTGCTCAGGGTGCTGGGTTCTCAGTACTCAGGGTGCTGGGTGCTCAGTGCACGGGGTGCTGGGTGCTTAGTGCTCAGGGTGCTGGGTGCTCAGTACTCAGGGTGTTGGTTGCCCAGCACTCGGGGTGCTTTGTGCTCAGTACTCAGGGTGCTGGGTGCTCAGTACTCAGGGTGCTGGGTGCCCAGTACTCGGGTGCTGGGTGCTCAGTGCTCAGGGTGCTGGGTGCTCAGTGCTCGGGGTGCTGGGTGCTCAGTGCTCAGTACTCAGGGTGCTGGGTGCTCAGTACTCGGGGTGCTGGGTGCTCAGTGCTCAGTACTCAGGGTGCTGGGTGCTCAGTGCTCAGGGTGCCGGGTGCTCAGTGCTCAGGGTGCTGGGTGCTCAGTGCTCAGGGTGCTGGGTACTCAGTGCTCAGGGTGCTGGGTGCTCAGTACTCAGGGTGCTGGGTGCTCAGTGCTCAGGGTGCCGGGTGCTCAGTGCTCAGGGTCCTGGGTGCTCAGTGCTCAGGGTGCTGGGTGCTCAGTGCTCAGGGTGCTGGGTGCTCAGTACTCAGGGTGCTGGGTTTTCAGTGCTCAGGGTGCTGGGTGCTCAGTGCTCAGGGTGCTGGGTACTCAGTGCTCAAGGTGCTCGGTGCTCAGTACTCGGGGTGCTGGGTGCTCATTCTTGGGGTGCTGGGTGCTCAGTGCTCGGGGTGCTGGGTGCGCAGTACTCAGGGTGCTGGGTGCTCAGTGCTCAGGGTGCCGGGTGCTCAGTGCTCAGGGTGCTGGGTGCTCAGTGCTCAGGGTGCTGGGTACTCAGTGCTCAGGGTGCTGGGTGCTCAGTACTCAGGGTGCTGGGTGCTCAGTGCTCAGGGTGCCGGGTGCTCAGTGCTCAGGGTGCTGGGTGCTCAGTGCTCAGGGTGCTGGGTACTCAGTGCTCAGGGTGCTGGGTGCTCAGTACTCAGGGTGCTGGGTGCTCAGTGCTCAGGGTGCTGGGTGCTCAGTGCTCAGGGTGCTGGGTACTCAGTGCTCAGGGTGCTCGGTGCTCAGTACTCGGGGTGCTGGGTGCTCATTCTTGGGGTGCTGGGTGCTCAGTGCTCGGGGTGCTGGGTGCGCAGTACTCAGGGTGCTGGGTGTTCAGTTCTCAGGGTGCTGGGTGCTCAGTACTCAGGGTGCTGGGTGCTCAGTGCTCAGGGTGCTGGGTGCTCAGTACTCAGGGTGCTGGGTGCTCAGTGCTCAGGGTGCTGGGTGCTCAGTACTCAGGGAGCTGGGAGCTCAGTGCTCAGGGTGATCGGTGCTCAGTACTCATGGTGCTCAGTACTCAGGGTGCTGGGTGCTCAGTGCTCGGGGTGCTGGGTGCTCAGTGCTCGGGGTGCTGGGTGTTCAGTGCTCATTGCTCGGGGTGCTGGCTGCTCAGTGCTCAGTGCTCAGGGTGCTGGTTGCTCAGTACTCAGGGTGCTGGGTACTCAGTGCTCAGGGTGCTCAGTGCTCAGTACTCACTGCTGAGTGTGCTCAGTGCTCAGTGCTCTGGGTGCTGGGTGTTCAGTACTCAGGGTGCTGGGTGCTCAGTACTCAGGGTGCTGGGTGCTCAGTGCTCAGGGTGCTGGTTGCTCAGTACTCAGGGTGCTGGGTGCTCAGTGCTCAGGGTGCTCAGTGCTCAGTACTCAGTGCTGAGTGTGCTCAGTGCTCAGTGCTCAGGGTGCTGGGTGTTCAGTACTCAGGGTGCTGGGTGCTCAGTACTCAGGGCGCTGGGTGCTCAGTGCTCGGGGTGCTCGGAGCTCAGTACTCAGGGTGCTGGGTGCTCAGTGCTCGGGGTGCTCGGTGCTCAGTACTCAGGGTGCTGGGTGCTCAGTGCTCGGGGTGCTCGGTGCTCAGTACGTTGAGTGCTCACTACTCAGGGTCCTGGGTGCTCAGTGCTCAGGGTGCTGGGTGCTCAGTGCTCAGGGTGCTGGGTGCTCAGTGCTCAGGGTGCTGGGTGCGCAGTGCTCGGGGTGCTAGGTGCTCAGTGCTCAGGGTGCTGGCTGCTCAGTACTCAGGGTGCTGGGTGCTCATTACTCGGGGTGCTGGGTGCTCAGTACTCAGGGTGCTGGGTGCTCAGTACTCAGGGTGCTGGGTGCTCAGTACTCGGGTGCTGGGTGCTCAGTGCACAGGGTGCTGGGTGCTCAGTGCTCAGGGTGCTGGGTGCTCAGTGCTCGGGGTGCTCGGTGCTCAGTACGTTGGGTGCACACTACTCAGGGTGCTGGGTGCTCAGTGCTCAGGGTGCTGGGTGCTCAGTGCTCAGGGTGCTGGGTGCTCAGTGCTCAGGGTGCTGGGTGCTCAGTACTCAGGGTGCTGGGTGCTCAGTGCACGGGGTGCTGGGTGCTCAGTGCTCAGCGTGCTGGGTGCTCAGTACTCAGGGTGCTGGGTGCTCAGTACTCGGGGTGCTGTGTGCTCAGTACTCAGGTTGCTGGGTGCTCAGTGCTCGGGGTGCTGGGTGCTCAGTACTCAGGGTGCTGGGTGCTCAGTGCTCGGGGTGCTGCGTGCTCAGTGCTCAGTACTCAGGGTGCTGGGTGCTCAGTGCTCAGGGTGCTGTGTGCTCAGTGCTCAGGGTGCTGGGTGCTCAGTCCTCAGGGTGCTCATTGCTCAGGGTGCTGGGTGCTCATTACTCAGGGTGCTGAGTGCTCAGTGCTCAGGGTGCTCGGTGCTCGGGGCGCTGGGTGCTCAGTGCTCGGGGTGCTCGGAGCTCAGTACTCGGGGTGCTGGGTGCTCAGTGCTCAGGGTGCTCGGTGCTCAGGGTGCTGGGTACTCAGTGCTCAGGGTGCTCGGTGCTCAGTACTCGGGGTGCTGGGTGCTCATTCTTGGGGTGCTGGGTGCTCAGTGCTCGGGGTGCTGGGTGCGCAGTACTCAGGGTGCTGGGTGCTCAGTGTTCAGGGTGCTGGGTGCTCAGTACTCAGGGTGCTGGGTGCTCAGTGATCAGGATGCTGGGTGCTCAGTACTCAGGGTCCTGGGTGCTCAGTGCTCAGGGTGCTGGGTGCTCAGTACTCAGGGTGCTGGGAGCTCAGTGCTCAGGGTGATCGGTGCTCAGTACTCAGGGTGCTCAGTACTCAGGGTACTGGGTGCTCAGTGCTCGGGGTGCTGGGTGCTCAGTGCTCAGGGTGCTCGGTGCTCGGGGCGCTGGGTGCTCAGTGCTCGGGGTGCTCGGAGCTCAGTACTCAGTGCTGAGTGTGCTCAGTGCTCAGGGTGCTGGGTGTTCAGTACTCAGGGTGCTGGGTGCTCAGTACTCAGGGTGCTGGGTGCTCAGTGCTCAGGGTGCTCGGTGCTCGGGGCGCTGGGTGCTCAGTGCTCGGGGTGCTCGGAGCTCAGTACTCAGGGTGCTGGGTGCTCAGTGCTCGGGGTGCTCGGTGCTCAGTACTCAGGGTGCTGGGTGCTCAGTGCTCAGGGTGCTGGGTGCTCAGTACTCAGGGTGCTGGGTGCTCAGTGCTCGGGGTGCTAGGTGCTCAGTGCTCAGGGTGCTGGCTGCTCAGTACTCAGGGTGCTGGGTGATCAGTACTCGGGGTGCTGGGTGCTCAGTGCTCGGGGTGCTGGGTGCTCAGTGCTCAGGGTGCTGGGTGCTCAGTGCTCAGGGTGCTGGGTGCTCAGTGCTCAGGGTGCTGGGTGCTCAGTACTCAGGGTGCTGGGTGCTCAGTGCTCGGGGTGCTGGGTGCTCAGTGCTCAGGGTGCTGGGTGCTCAGTACTCAGGGTGCTGGGTGCTCAGTACTCGGGGTGCTGTGTGCTCAGTACTCAGGGTGCTGGGTGCTCAGTACTCAGGGTGCTGGGTGCTCAGTACTCGGGTGCTGGGTGCTCAGTGCTCAGGGTGCTGGGTGCTCAGTGCTCGGTGTGCTGGGTGCTCAGTGCTCAATACTCAGGGTGCTGGGTGCTCAGTGCTCGGGGTGCTGCGTGCTCAGTGCTCAGTACTCAGGGTGCTGGGTGCTCAGTGCTCAGGGTGCTGTGTGCTCAGTGCTCAGGGTGCTGGGTGCTCAGTCCTCAGGGTGCTCATTGCTCAGGGTGCTGGGTGCTCAGTACTCAGGGTGCTGGGTGCTCAGTGCTCAGGGTGCTCAGTGCTCGGGGCGCTTTGTGCTCAGTGCTCGGGGTGCTCGGAGCTCAGTACTCAGGGTGCTGGGTGCTCAGTGCTCGGGGTGCTCGGTGCTCAGTACTCAGGGTGCTGGGTGCTCAGTGCTCAGGGTGCTCGATGCTCAGTACGTTGGGTGCACACTACTCAGGGTGCTGCGTGCTCAGTGCTCAGGGTGCTGGGTGCTCCGTGCTCAGGGTGCTGGGTGCTCAGTGCTCAGGGTGCTGGGTGCTCAGTACTCAGGGTGCTGGGTGCTCAGTGCTCGGGGTGCTGGGTGCTCAGTACTCAGGGTGCTGGGTGCTCAGTGCTCGGGGTGCTGCGTGCTCAGTGCTCATTACTCAGGGTGCTGGGTGCTCAGTACTCAGGTGCTGCGTGCTCAGTGCTCTGGGTGCTGGGTGCTCAGTGCTCGGGGTGCTGGGTGCTCAGTGCTCAGTATTCAGGGTACTGGGTGCTCAGTGCTCGGGGTGCTGCGTGCTCAGTGCTCATTACTCAGGGTGCTGGGTGCTCAGTGCTCAGGGTGCTGTGTGCTCAGTGCTCAGGGTGCTGGGTGCTCAGTCCTCAGGGTGCTCATTGCTCAGGGTGCTGGGTGCTCAGTACTCAGGGTGCTGGGTGCTCAGTGCTCAGGGTGCTCGGTGCTCGGGGCGCTGGGTGCTCAGTGCTCGGGGTGCACGGAGCTCAGTACTCAGGGTGCTGGGTGCTCAGTGCTCGGGGTGCTCGGTGCTCAGTACTCAGGGTTCTGGGTGCTCAGTGCTCAGGGTGCTCGATGCTCAGTACGTTGGGTGCTCACTACTCAGGGTGCTGCGTGCTCAGTGCTCAGGGTGCTGGGTGCTCAGTGCTCAGGGTGCTGGGTGCTCAGTGCTCAGGGTGCTGGGTTCTCAGTACTCAGGGTGCTGGGTGCTCAGTGCACGGGGTGCTGGGTGCTTAGTGCTCAGGGTGCTGGGTGCTCAGTACTCAGGGTGTTGGTTGCCCAGCACTCGGGGTGCTTTGTGCTCAGTACTCAGGGTGCTGGGTGCTCAGTACTCAGGGTGCTGGGTGCCCAGTACTCGGGTGCTGGGTGCTCAGTGCTCAGGGTGCTGGGTGCTCAGTGCTCGGGGTGCTGGGTGCTCAGTGCTCAGTACTCAGGGTGCTGGGTGCTCAGTACTCGGGGTGCTGGGTGCTCAGTGCTCAGTACTCAGGGTGCTGGGTGCTCAGTGCTCAGGGTGCCGGGTGCTCAGTGCTCAGGGTGCTGGGTGCTCAGTGCTCAGGGTGCTGGGTACTCAGTGCTCAGGGTGCTGGGTTCTCAGTACTCAGGGTGCTGGGTGCTCAGTGCTCAGGGTGCCGGGTGCTCAGTGCTCAGGGTGCTGGGTGCTCAGTGCTCAGGGTGCTGGGTACTCAGTGCTCAGGATGCTGGGTGCTCAGTACTCAGGGTGCTGGGTGCTCAGTGCTCAGGGTGCTGGGTGCTCAGTGCTCAGGGTGCTGGGTACTCAGTGCTCAGGGTGCTCGGTGCTCAGTACTCGGGGTGCTGGGTGCTCATTCTTGGGGTGCTGGGTGCTCAGTGCTCGGGGTGCTGGGTGCGCAGTACTCAGGGTGCTGGGTGCTCAGTGCTCAGGGTGCTGGGTGCTCAGTACTCAGGGTGCTGGGTGCTCAGTGCTCAGGGTGCTCGGTGCTCAGTACTCAGGGTGCTGTGTGCTCAGTGCTCAGGGTGCTGGGTGCTCAGTACTCAGGGAGCTGGGAGCTCAGTGCTCAGGGTGATCGGTGCTCAGTACTCAGGGTGCTCAGTACTCAGGGTGCTGGGTGCTCAGTGCTCATGGTGCTGGGTGCTCAGTGCTCGGGGTGCTGGGTGTTCAGTGCTCATTGCTCAGGGTGCTGGGTGCTCAGTGCTCAGTGCTCAGGGTGCTGGTTGCTCAGTACTCAGGGTGCTGGGTACTCAGTGCTCAGGGTGCTCAGTGCTCAGTACTCACTGCTGAGTGTGCTCAGTGCTCAGTGCTCTGGGTGCTGGGTGTTCAGTACTCAGGGTGCTGGGTGCTCAGTACTCAGGGTGCTGGGTGCTCAGTGCTCAGGGTGCTCGATGCTCAGTACGTTGGGTGCACACTACTCAGGGTGCTGCGTGCTCAGTGCTCAGGGTGCTGGGTGCTCCGTGCTCAGGGTGCTGGGTGCTCAGTGCTCAGGGTGCTGGGTGCTCAGTACTCAGGGTGCTGGGTGCTCAGTGCTCGGGGTGCTGGGTGCTCAGTACTCAGGGTGCTGGGTGCTCAGTGCTCGGGGTGCTGCGTGCTCAGTGCTCATTACTCAGGGTGCTGGGTGCTCAGTACTCAGGTGCTGCGTGCTCAGTGCTCTGGGTGCTGGGTGCTCAGTGCTCGGGGTGCTGGGTGCTCAGTGCTCAGTATTCAGGGTACTGGGTGCTCAGTGCTCGGGGTGCTGCGTGCTCAGTGCTCATTACTCAGGGTGCTGGGTGCTCAGTGCTCAGGGTGCTGTGTGCTCAGTGCTCAGGGTGCTGGGTGCTCAGTCCTCAGGGTGCTCATTGCTCAGGGTGCTGGGTGCTCAGTACTCAGGGTGCTGGGTGCTCAGTGCTCAGGGTGCTCGGTGCTCGGGGCGCTGGGTGCTCAGTGCTCGGGGTGCACGGAGCTCAGTACTCAGGGTGCTGGGTGCTCAGTGCTCGGGGTGCTCGGTGCTCAGTACTCAGGGTTCTGGGTGCTCAGTGCTCAGGGTGCTCG
Organism: Microtus oregoni; assembly: GCF_018167655.1. Taxonomy (NCBI): domain Eukaryota; kingdom Metazoa; phylum Chordata; class Mammalia; order Rodentia; family Cricetidae; genus Microtus; species Microtus oregoni. The sequence goes on from NW_024543367.1 coordinate 180,328, forward strand.
ATGCTCAGTACGTTGGGTGCTCACTACTCAGGGTGCTGCGTGCTCAGTGCTCAGGGTGCTGGGTGCTCAGTGCTCAGGGTGCTGGGTGCTCAGTGCTCAGGGTGCTGGGTTCTCAGTACTCAGGGTGCTGGGTGCTCAGTGCACGGGGTGCTGGGTGCTTAGTGCTCAGGGTGCTGGGTGCTCAGTACTCAGGGTGTTGGTTGCCCAGCACTCGGGGTGCTTTGTGCTCAGTACTCAGGGTGCTGGGTGCTCAGTACTCAGGGTGCTGGGTGCCCAGTACTCGGGTGCTGGGTGCTCAGTGCTCAGGGTGCTGGGTGCTCAGTGCTCGGGGTGCTGGGTGCTCAGTGCTCAGTACTCAGGGTGCTGGGTGCTCAGTACTCGGGGTGCTGGGTGCTCAGTGCTCAGTACTCAGGGTGCTGGGTGCTCAGTGCTCAGGGTGCCGGGTGCTCAGTGCTCAGGGTGCTGGGTGCTCAGTGCTCAGGGTGCTGGGTACTCAGTGCTCAGGGTGCTGGGTTCTCAGTACTCAGGGTGCTGGGTGCTCAGTGCTCAGGGTGCCGGGTGCTCAGTGCTCAGGGTGCTGGGTGCTCAGTGCTCAGGGTGCTGGGTACTCAGTGCTCAGGGTGCTGGGTGCTCAGTACTCAGGGTGCTGGGTGCTCAGTGCTCAGGGTGCTGGGTGCTCAGTGCTCAGGGTGCTGGGTACTCAGTGCTCAGGGTGCTCGGTGCTCAGTACTCGGGGTGCTGGGTGCTCATTCTTGGGGTGCTGGGTGCTCAGTGCTCGGGGTGCTGGGTGCGCAGTACTCAGGGTGCTGGGTGCTCAGTGCTCAGGGTGCTGGGTGCTCAGTACTCAGGGTGCTGGGTGCTCAGTGCTCAGGGTGCTCGGTGCTCAGTACTCAGGGTGCTGTGTGCTCAGTGCTCAGGGTGCTGGGTGCTCAGTACTCAGGGAGCTGGGAGCTCAGTGCTCAGGGTGATCGGTGCTCAGTACTCAGGGTGCTCAGTACTCAGGGTGCTGGGTGCTCAGTGCTCGGGGTGCTGGGTGCTCAGTGCTCGGGGTGCTGGGTGTTCAGTGCTCATTGCTCAGGGTGCTGGGTGCTCAGTGCTCAGTGCTCAGGGTGCTGGTTGCTCAGTACTCAGGGTGCTGGGTACTCAGTGCTCAGGGTGCTCAGTGCTCAGTACTCACTGCTGAGTGTGCTCAGTGCTCAGTGCTCTGGGTGCTGGGTGTTCAGTACTCAGGGTGCTTGGTGCTCAGTACTCAGGGTGCTGGGTGCTCAGTGCTCAGGGTGCTGGTTGCTCAGTACTCAGGGTGCTGGTTGCTCAGTGCTCAGGGTGCTCAGTGCTCAGTACTCAGTGCTGAGTGTGCTCAGTGCTCAGTGCTCAGGGTGCTGGGTGTTCAGTACTCAGGGTGCTGGGTGCTCAGTACTCAGGGCGCTGGGTGCTCAGTGCTCGGGGTGCTCGGAGCTCAGTACTCAGGGTGCTGGGTGCTCAGTGCTCGGGGTGCTCGGTGCTCAGTACTCAGGGTGCTGGGTGCTCAGTGCTCGGGGTGCTCGGTGCTCAGTACGTTGAGTGCTCACTACTCAGGGTCCTGGGTGCTCAGTGCTCAGGGTGCTGGGTGCTCAGTGCTCAGGGTGCTGGGTGCTCAGTGCTCAGGGTGCTGGGTGCGCAGTGCTCGGGGTGCTAGGTGCTCAGTGCTCAGGGTGCTGGCTGCTCAGTACTCAGGGTGCTGGGTGCTCATTACTCGGGGTGCTGGGTGCTCAGTACTCAGGGTGCTGGGTGCTCAGTACTCAGGGTGCTGGGTGCTCAGTACTCGGGTGCTGGGTGCTCAGTGCACAGGGTGCTGGGTGCTCAGTGCTCAGGGTGCTGGGTGCTCAGTGCTCGGGGTGCTCTGTGCTCAGTACGTTGGGTGCACACTACTCAGGGTGCTGGTTGCTCAGTGCTCAGGGTGCTGGGTGCTCAGTGCTCAGGGTGATGGGTGCTCAGTGCTCAGGGTGCTGGGTGCTCAGTACTCAGGGTGCTGGGTGCTCAGTGCACGGGGTGCTGGGTGCTCAGTGCTCAGCGTGCTGGGTGCTCAGTACTCAGGGTGCTGGGTGCTCAGTACTCGGGGTGCTGTGTGCTCAGTACTCAGGGTGCTGGGTGCTCAGTACTCAGGGTGCTGGGTGCTCAGTACTCGGGTGCTGGGTGCTCAGTGCTCTGGGTGCTGGGTGCTCAGTGCTCGGGGTGCTGGGTGCTCAGTACTCAGGGTGCTGTGTGCTCAGTGCTCGGGGTGCTGCGTGCTCAGTGCTCAGGGTGCTCATTGCTCAGAGTGCTGTGTGCTCAGTACTCAGGGTGCTGGGTGCTCAGTACTCAGGGTGCTGGGTGCTCAGTACTCGGGTGCTGGGTGCTCAGTGCTCTGGGTGCTGGGTGCTCAGTGCTCGGGGTGCTGGGTGCTCAGTACTCAGGGTGCTGTGTGCTCAGTGCTCAGGGTGCTGGGTGCTCAGTCCTCAGGGTGCTCATTGCTCAGAGTGCTGGGTGCTCAGTACTCAGGGTGCTGAGTGCTCAGTGCTCAGGGTGCTCGGTGCTCGGGGCGCTGGGTGCTCAGTGCTCGGGGTGCTCGGAGCTCAGTACTCAGGGTGCTGGCTGCTCAGTGCTCGGGGTGCTCGGTGCTCAGTACTCAGGGTGCTGGGTGCTCAGTGCTCAGGGTGCTCGATGCTCAGTACGTTGGGTGCTCACTACTCAGGGTGCTGCGTGCTCAGTGCTCAGGGTGCTGGGTGCTCAGTGCTCAGGGTGCTGGGTGCTCAGTGCTCAGGGTGCTGGGTGCTCAGTACTCAGGGTGCTGGGTGCTCAGTGCTCGGGGTGCTGGGTGCTCAGTGCTCAGGGTGCTGGGTGCTCAGTACTCAGGGTGTTGGTTGCCCAGCACTCGGGGTGCTTTGTGCTCAGTACTCAGTGTGCTGGGTGCTCAGTACTCAGGGTGCTGGGTGCCCAGTACTCGGGTGCTGGGTGCTCAGTGCTCAGGGTGCTGGGTGCTCAGTGCTCGGGGTGCTGGGTGCTCAGTGCTCAGTACTCAGGGTGCTGGGTGCTCAGTACTCGGGGTGCTGGGTGCTCAGTGCTCAGTACTCAGGGTGCTGGGTGCTCAGTGCTCAGGGTGCCGGGTGCTCAGTGCTCAGGGTGCTGGGTGCTCAGTGCTCAGGGTGCTGGGTGCTCAGTGCTCGGGGTGCTGGGTGCTCAGTGCTCGGGGTGCTGGGTGCTCAGTGCTCTGGGTGCTCGGTGCTCAGTACTCAGGGTGCTGGGTGCTCAGTGCTCGAGGTGCTCAGTATTCAGGGTGCTGTATGTTCAGTGTTCAGGGTGCTGGGTGCTCAGTACTCAGGGTGCTCGGTGCTTAGTACTCAGGGTGCTGGGTGCTCAGTACTCCGGGTGCTGGGTGCTCAGTGCTCGGGGTGCTCAGTGCTCAGTACTCAGTGCTCAGGGTGCTCAGTGCTCAGGGTGCTGGGTGTTCAGTACTCAGGGTGCTGGGAGCTCAGTACTCAGGGTGCTGGGTGCTCAGTACTCGGGGTGCTCGGTGCTCAGTGCTCAGTGTGCTGGGTGCTCAGTACTCAGTGTGCTGGGTGCTCAGTACTCAGGGTGCTGGGTGCTCAGTGCTCAGGGTGCTGGGTACTCAGTGCTCAGGGTGCTCGGTGCTCAGTACTCGGGGTGCTGGGTGCTCATTCTTGGGGTGCTGGGTGCTCAGTGCTCGGGGTGCTGGGTGCGCAGTACTCAGGGTGCTGGGTGCTCAGTGCTCAGGGTGCTGGGTGCTCAGTACTCAGGGTGCTGGGTGCTCAGTGCTCAGGGTGCTGGGTGCTCAGTACTCAGGGTGCTGTGTGCTCAGTGCTCAGGGTGCTGGGTGCTCAGTACTCAGGGAGCTGGGAGCTCAGTGCTCAGGGTGATCGGTGCTCAGTACTCAGGGTGCTCAGTACTCAGGGTGCTGGGTGCTCAGTGCTCGGGGTGCTGGGTGCTCAGTGCTCGGGGTGCTGGGTGTTCAGTGCTCATTGCTCAGGGTGCTGGGTGCTCAGTGCTCAGTGCTCAGGGTGCTGGTTGCTCAGTACTCAGGGTGCTGGGTACTCAGTGCTCAGGGTGCTCAGTGCTCAGTACTCATTGCTGAGTGTGCTCAGTGCTCAGTGCTCTGGGTGCTGGGTGTTCAGTACTCAGGGTGCTGGGTGCTCAGGACTCAGGGTGCTGGGTGCTCAGTGCTCAGGGTGCTGGTTGCTCAGTACTCAGGGTGCTGGTTGCTCAGTGCTCAGGGTGCTCAGTGCTCAGTACTCAGTGCTGAGTGTGCTCAGTGCTCAGTGCTCAGGGTGCTGGGTGTTCAGTACTCAGGGTGCTGGGTGCTCAGTACTCAGGGCGCTGGGTGCTCAGTGCTCGGGGTGCTCGGAGCTCAGTACTCAGGGTGCTGGGTGCTCAGTGCTCGGGGTGCTCGGTGCTCAGTACTCAGGTTGCTGGGTGCTCAGTGCTCGGGGTGCTCGGTGCTCAGTACGTTGAGTGCTCACTACTCAGGGTCCTGGGTGCTCAGTGCTCAGGGTGCTGGGTGCTCAGTGCTCACGGTGATGGGTGCTCAGTGCTCAGGGTGCTGGGTGCGCAGTGCTCGGGGTGCTAGGTGCTCAGTGCTCAGGGTGCTGGCTGCTCAGTACTCAGGGTGCTGGGTGCTCATTACTCGGGGTGCTGGGTGCTCAGTACTCAGGGTGCTGGGTGCTCAGTACTCAGGGTGCTGGGTGCTCAGTACTCGGGTGCTGGGTGCTCAGTGCACAGGGTGCTGGGTGCTCAGTGCTCAGGGTGCTGGGTGCTCAGTGCTCGGGGTGCTCTGTGCTCAGTACGTTGGGTGCACACTACTCAGGGTGCTGGGTGCTCAGTGCTCAGGGTGCTGGGTGCTCAGTGCTCAGGGTGCTGGGTGCTCAGTGCTCAGGGTGCTGGGTGCTCAGTACTCAGGGTGCTGGGTGCTCAGTGCACGGGGTGCTGGGTGCTCAGTGCTCAGCGTGCTGGGTGCTCAGTACTCAGGGTGCTGGGTGCTCAGTACTCGGGGTGCTGTGTGCTCAGTACTCAGGGTGCTGGGTGCTCAGTACTCAGGGTGCTGGGTGCTCAGTACTCGGGTGCTGGGTGCTCAGTGCTCTGGGTGCTGGGTGCTCAGTGCTCGGGGTGCTGGGTGCTCAGTACTCAGGGTGCTGGGTGCTCAGTGCTCGGGGTGCTGCGTGCTCAGTGCTCAGTACTCAGGGTGCTGGGTGCTCAGTGCTCAGGGTGCTGTGTGCTCAGTGCTCAGGGTGCTGGGTGCTCAGTCCTCAGGGTGCTCATTGCTCAGGGTGCTGGGTGCTCATTACTCAGGGTGCTGAGTGCTCAGTGCTCAGGGTGCTCGGTGCTCGGGGCGCTGGGTGCTCAGTGCTCGGGGTGCTCGGAGCTCAGTACTCAGGGTGCTGGCTGCTCAGTGCTCGGGGTGCTCGGTGCTCAGTACTCAGGGTGCTGGGTGCTCAGTGCTCAGGGTGCTCGATGCTCAGTACGTTGGGTGCTCACTACTCAGGGTGCTGCGTGCTCAGTGCTCAGGGTGCTGGGTGCTCAGTGCTCAGGGTGCTGGGTGCTCAGTGCTCAGGGTGCTGGGTGCTCAGTACTCAGGGTGCTGGGTGCTCAGTGCTCGGGGTGCTGGGTGCTCAGTGCTCAGGGTGCTGGGTGCTCAGTACTCAGGGTGTTGGTTGCCCAGCACTCGGGGTGCTTTGTGCTCAGTACTCAGGGTGCTGGGTGCTCAGTACTCAGGGTGCTGGGTGCCCAGTACTCGGGTGCTGGGTGCTCAGTGCTCAGGGTGCTGGGTGCTCAGTGCTCGGGGTGCTGGGTGCTCAGTGCTCAGTACTCAGGGTGCTGGGTGCTCAGTACTCGGGGTGCTGGGTGCTCAGTGCTCAGTACTCAGGGTGCTGGGTGCTCAGTGCTCAGGGTGCCGGGTGCTCAGTGCTCAGGGTGCTGGGTGCTCAGTGCTCAGGGTGCTGGGTACTCAGTGCTCAGGGTGCTGGGTGCTCAGTACTCAGGGTGCTGGGTGCTCAGTGCTCAGGGTGCTGGGTGCTCAGTGCTCGGGGTGCTGGGTGCTCAGTGCTCGGGGTGCTGGGTGCTCAGTGCTCTGGGTGCTCGGTGCTCAGTACTCAGGGTGCTGTATGTTCATTGTTCAGGGTGCTGGGTGCTCAGTACTCAGGGTGCTCGGTGCTTAGTACTCAGGGTGCTGGGTGCTCAGTACTCCGGGTGCTGGGTGCTCAGTGCTCGGGGTGCTCAGTGCTCAGTACTCAGTGCTCAGGGTGCTCAGTGCTCAGTGCTCAGGGTGCTGGGTGTTCAGTACTCAGGGTGCTGGGAGCTCAGTACTCAGGGTGCTGGGTGCTCAGTACTCGGGGTGCTCGGTGCTCAGTGCTCAGTGTGCTGGGTGCTCAGTACTCAGTGTGCTGGGTGCTCAGTACTCAGGGTGCTGGGTGCTCAGTGCTCAGGGTGCTGTGTGCTCAGTGCTCAGGGTGCTGGGTGCTCAGTCCTCAGGGTGCTCATTGCTCAGGGTGCTGGGTGCTCAGTACTCAGGGTGCTGGGTGCTCAGTGCTCAGGGTGCTCAGTGCTCGGGGCGCTTTGTGCTCAGTGCTCGGGGTGCTCGGAGCTCAGTACTCAGGGTGCTGGGTGCTCAGTGCTCGGGGTGCTCGGTGCTCAGTACTCAGGGTGCTGGGTGCTCAGTGCTCAGGGTGCTCGATGCTCAGTACGTTGGGTGCTCACTACTCAGGGTGCTGCGTGCTCAGTGCTCAGGGTGCTGGGTGCTCCGTGCTCAGGGTGCTGGGTGCTCAGTGCTCAGGGTGCTGGGTGCTCAGTACTCAGGGTGCTGGGTGCTCAGTGCTCGGGGTGCTGGGTGCTCAGTGCTCAGTATTCAGGGTGCTGGGTGCTCAGTGCTCGGGGTGCTGCGTGCTCAGTGCTCATTACTCAGGGTGCTGGGTGCTCAGTGCTCAGGGTGCTGTGTGCTCAGTGCTCAGGGTGCTGGGTGCTCAGTCCTCAGGGTGCTCATTGCTCAGGGTGCTGGGTGCTCAGTACTCAGGGTGCTGGGTGCTCAGTGCTCAGGGTGCTCGGTGCTCGGGGCGCTGGGTGCTCAGTGCTCGGGGTGCACGGAGCTCAGTACTCAGGGTGCTGGGTGCTCAGTGCTCGGGGTGCTCGGTGCTCAGTACTCAGGGTGCTGGGTGCTCAGAGCTCAGGGTGCTCGATGCTCAGTACGTTGGGTGCTCACTACTCAGGGTGCTGCGTGCTCAGTGCTCAGGGTGCTGGGTGCTCAGTGCTCAGGGTGCTGGGTGCTCAGTGCTCAGGGTGCTGGGTTCTCAGTACTCAGGGTGCTGGGTGCTCAGTGCACGGGGTGCTGGGTGCTTAGTGCTCAGGGTGCTGGGTGCTCAGTACTCAGGGTGTTGGTTGCCCAGCACTCGGGGTGCTTTGTGCTCAGTACTCAGGGTGCTGGGTGCTCAGTACTCAGGGTGCTGGGTGCCCAGTACTCGGGTGCTGGGTGCTCAGTGCTCAGGGTGCTGGGTGCTCAGTGCTCGGGGTGCTGGGTGCTCAGTGCTCAGTACTCAGGGGGCTGGGTGCTCAGTACTCGGGGTGCTGGGTGCTCAATGCTCAGTACTCAGGGTGCTGGGTGCTCAGTGCTCAGGGTGCCGGGTGCTCAGTGCTCAGGGTGCTGGGTGCTCAGTGCTCAGGGTGCTGGGTACTCAGTGCTCAGGGTGCTGGGTGCTCAGTACTCAGGGTGCTGGGTGCTCAGTGCTCAGGGTGCCGGGTGCTCAGTGCTCAGGGTGCTGGGTGCTCAGTGCTCAGTACTCAGGGTGCTGGGTGCTCAGTGCTCGGGGTGCTGGGTGCTCAGTGCTCGGGGTGCTGGGTGTTCAGTGCTCATTGCTCAGGGTGCTGGGTGCTCAGTGCTCAGTGCTCAGGGTGCTGGTTGCTCAGTACTCAGGGTGCTGGGTACTCAGTGCTCAGGGTGCTCAGTGCTCAGTACTCACTGCTGAGTGTGCTCAGTGCTCAGTGCTCTGGGTGCTGGGTGTTCAGTACTCAGGGTGCTGGGTGCTCAGTACTCAGGGTGCTGGGTGCTCAGTGCTCAGGGTGCTGGTTGCTCAGTACTCAGGGTGCTGGTTGCTCAGTGCTCAGGGTGCTCAGTGCTCAGTACTCAGTGCTGAGTGTGCTCAGTGCTCAGTGCTCAGGGTGCTGGGTGTTCAGTACTCAGGGTGCTGGGTGCTCAGTACTCAGGGCGCTGGGTGCTCAGTGCTCGGGGTGCTCGGAGCTCAGTACTCAGGGTGCTGGGTGCTCAGTGCTCGGGGTGCTCGGTGCTCAGTACTCAGGGTGCTGGGTGCTCAGTGCTCGGGGTGCTCGGTGCTCAGTACGTTGAGTGCTCACTACTCAGGGTCCTGGGTGCTCAGTGCTCAGGGTGCTGGGTGCTCAGTGCTCAGGGTGCTGGGTGCTCAGTGCTCAGGGTGCTGGGTGCGCAGTGCTCGGGGTGCTAGGTGCTCAGTGCTCAGGGTGCTGGCTGCTCAGTACTCAGGGTGCTGGGTGCTCATTACTCGGGGTGCTGGGTGCTCAGTACTCAGGGTGCTGGGTGCTCAGTACTCAGGGTGCTGGGTGCTCAGTACTCGGGTGCTGGGTGCTCAGTGCACAGGGTGCTGGGTGCTCAGTGCTCAGGGTGCTGGGTGCTCAGTGCTCGGGGTGCTCTGTGCTCAGTACGTTGGGTGCACACTACTCAGGGTGCTGGGTGCTCAGTACTCAGGGTGCTGGGTGCTCAGTGCTCAGGGTGCTGGGTGCTCAGTGCTCAGGGTGCTGGGTGCTCAGTACTCAGGGTGCTGGGTGCTCAGTGCACGGGGTGCTGGGTGCTCAGTGCTCAGCGTGCTGGGTGCTCAGTACTCAGGGTGCTGGGTGCTCAGTACTCGGGGTGCTGTGTGCTCAGTACTCAGGGTGCTGGGTGCTCAGTACTCAGGGTGCTGGGTGCTCAGTACTCGGGTGCTGGGTGCTCAGTGCTCTGGGTGCTGGGTGCTCAGTGCTCGGGGTGCTGGGTGCTCAGTACTCAGGGTGCTGGGTGCTCAGTGCTCGGGGTGCTGCGTGCTCAGTGCTCAGTACTCAGGGTGCTGGGTGCTCAGTGCTCAGGGTGCTGTGTGCTCAGTGCTCAGGGTGCTGGGTGCTCAGTCCTCAGGGTGCTCATTGCTCAGGGTGCTGGGTGCTCAGTACTCAGGGTGCTGAGTGCTCAGTGCTCAGGGTGCTCGGTGCTCGGGGCGCTGGGTGCTCAGTGCTCGGGGTGCTCGGAGCTCAGTACTCAGGGTGCTGGCTGCTCAGTGCTCGGGGTGCTCGGTGCTCAGTACTCAGGGTGCTGGGTGCTCAGTGCTCAGGGTGCTCCATGCTCAGTACGTTGGGTGCTCACTACTCAGGGTGCTGCGTGCTCAGTGCTCAGGGTGCTGGGTGCTCAGTGCTCAGGGTGCTGGGTGCTCAGTGCTCAGGGTGCTGGGTGCTCAGTACTCAGGGTGCTGGGTGCTCAGTGCTCGGGGTGCTGGGTGCTCAGTGCTCAGGGTGCTGGGTGCTCAGTACTCAGGGTGTTGGTTGCCCAGCACTCGGGGTGCTTTGTGCTCAGTACTCAGGGTGCTGGGTGCTCAGTACTCAGGGTGCTGGGTGCCCAGTACTCGGGTGCTGGGTGCTCAGTGCTCAGGGTGCTGGGTGCTCAGTGCTCGGGGTGCTGGGTGCTCAGTGCTCAGTACTCAGGGTGCTGGGTGCTCAGTACTCGGGGTGCTGGGTGCTCAGTGCTCAGTACTCAGGGTGCTGGGTGCTCAGTGCTCAGGGTGCCGGGTGCTCAGTGCTCAGGGTGCTGGGTGCTCAGTGCTCAGGGTGCTGGGTACTCAGTGCTCAGGGTGCTGGGTGCTCAGTACTCAGGGTGCTGGGTGCTCAGTGCTCAGGGTGCTGGGTGCTCAGTGCTCGGGGTGCTGGGTGCTCAGTGCTCGGGGTGCTGGGTGCTCAGTGCTCTGGGTGCTCGGTGCTCAGTACTCAGGGTGCTGCGTGCTCAGTGCTCGAGGTGCTCAGTACTCAGGGTGCTGTATGTTCAGTGTTCAGGGTGCTGGGTGCTCAGTACTCAGGGTGCTCGGTGCTTAGTACTCAGGGTGCTGGGTGCTCAGTACTCCGGGTGCTGGGTGCTCAGTGCTCGGGGTGCTCAGTGCTCAGTACTCAGTGCTCAGGGTGCTCAGTGCTCAGTGCTCAGGGTGCTGGGTGTTCAGTACTCAGGGTGCTGGGAGCTCAGTACTCAGGGTGCTGGGTGCTCAGTACTCGGGGTGCTCGGTGCTCAGTGCTCAGTGTGCTGGGTGCTCAGTACTCAGTGTGCTGGGTGCTCAGTACTCAGGGTGCTGGGTGCTCAGTGCTCAGGGTGCTGGGTACTCAGTGCTCAGGGTGCTCGGTGCTCAGTACTCGGGGTGCTGGGTGCTCATTCTTGGGGTGCTGGGTGCTCAGTGCTCGGGGTGCTGGGTGCGCAGTACTCAGGGTGCTGGGTGCTCAGTGTTCAGGGTGCTGGGTGCTCAGTACTCAGGGTGCTGGGTGCTCAGTGATCAGGATGCTGGGTGCTCAGTACTCAGGGTCCTGGGTGCTCAGTGCTCAGCGTGCTGGGTGCTCAGTACTCAGGGTGCTGGGAGCTCAGTGCTCAGGGTGATCGGTGCTCAGTACTCAGGGTGCTCAGTACTCAGGGTACTGGGTGCTCAGTGCTCGGGGTGCTGGGTGCTCAGTGCTCAGGGTGCTCGGTGCTCGGGGCGCTGGGTGCTCAGTGCTCGGGGTGCTCGGAGCTCAGTACTCAGTGCTGAGTGTGCTCAGTGCTCAGGGTGCTGGGTGTTCAGTACTCAGGGTGCTGGGTGCTCAGTACTCAGGGTGCTGGGTGCTCAGTGCTCAGGGTGCTCGGTGCTCGGGGCGCTGGGTGCTCAGTGCTCGGGGTGCTCGGAGCTCAGTACTCAGGGTGCTGGGTGCTCAGTGCTCGGGGTGCTCGGTGCTCAGTACTCAGGGTGCTGGGTGCTCAATGCTCAGGGTGCTGGGTGCTCAGTACTCAGAGTGCTGGGTGCTCAGTGCTCGGGGTGCTAGGTGCTCAGTGCTCAGGGTGCTGTCTGCTCAGTACTCAGGGTGCTGGGTGATCAGTACTCGGGGTGCTGGGTGCTCAGTGCTCGGGGTGCTGGGTGCTCAGTGCTCAGGGTGCTGGGTGCTCAGTGCTCAGGGTGCTGGGTGCTCAGTGCTCAGGGTGCTGGGTGCTCAGTACTCAGGGTGCTGGGTGCTCAGTGCTCGGGGTGCTGGGTGCTCAGTGCTCAGGGTGCTGGGTGCTCAGTACTCAGGGTGCTGGGTGCTCAGTACTCGGGGTGCTGTGTGCTTAGTACTCAGGGTGCGGGGTGCTCAGTACTCAGGGTGCTGGGTGCTCAGTACTCGGGTGCTGGGTGCTCAGTGCTCAGGGTGCTGGGTGCTCAGTGCTCGGGGTGCTGGGTGCTCAGTGCTCAGTACTCAGGGTGCTGGGTGCTCAGTGCTCGGGGTGCTGCGTGCTCAGTGCTCAGTACTCAGGGTGCTGGGTGCTCAGTGCTCAGGGTGCTGTGTGCTCAGTGCTCAGGGTGCTGGGTGCTCAGTCCTCAGGGTGCTCATTGCTCAGGGTGCTGGGTGCTCAGTACTCAGGGTGCTGGGTGCTCAGTGCTCAGGGTGCTTAGTGCTCGGGGCGCTGGGTGCTCAGTGCTCGGGGTGCTCCGAGCTCAGTACTCAGGGTGCTGGGTGCTCACTACTCAGGGTGCTGCGTGCTCAGTGCTCAGGGTGCTGGGTGCTCCGTGCTCAGGGTGCTGGGTGCTCAGTGCTCAGGGTGCTGGGTACTCAGTACTCAGGGTGCTGGGTGCTCAGTGCTCGGGGTGCTGGGTGCTCAGTGCTCAGGGTGCTGGGTGCTCAGTACTCAGGGTGTTGGTTGCCCAGCACTCGGGGTGCTTTGTGCTCAGTACTCAGGGTGCTGGGTGCTCAGTACTCAGGGTGCTGGGTGCCCAGTACTCGGGTGCTGGGTGCTCAGTGCTCAGGGTGCTGGGTGCTCAGTGCTCGGGTTGCTGGGTGCTCAGTGCTCAGTACTCAGGGTGCTGGGTGCTCAGTACTTGGGGTGCTGGGTGCTCAGTGCTCAGTACTCAGGGTGCTGGGTGCTCAGTGCTCAGGGTGCCGGGTGCTCAGTGCTCAGGGTGCTGGGTGCTCAGTGCTCAGGGTGCTGGGTACTCAGTGCTCAGGGTGCTGGGTGCTCAGTACTCAGGGTGCTGGGTGCTCAGTGCTCAGGGTGCTGGGTGCTCAGTGCTCGGGGTGCTGGGTGCTCAGTGCTCGGGGTGCTGGGTGCTCAGTGCTCGGGGTGCTCGGTGCTCAGTACTCAGGGTGCTGGGTGCTCAGTGCTCGAGGTGCTCAGTACTCAGGGTGCTGTATGTTCAGTGTTCAGGGTGCTGGGTGCTCAGTACTCAGGGTGCTCGGTGCTTAGTACTCAGGGTGCTGGGTGCTCAGTACTCCGGGTGCTGGGTGCTCAGTGCTCGGGGTGCTCGGTGCTCAGTACTCAGTGCTCAGGGTGCTAAGTGCTCAGTGCACAGGGTGCTGGGTGTTCAGTACTCAGGTTGATGGGTGCTCAGTACTCGGGGTGCTCGGTGCTCAGTGCTCAGGGTGCTGGGTGCTCAGTACTCAGGGTGCTGGTTGCTCAGTACTCAGGGTGCTGGGTGCTCTGTGCTCAGGGTGCTGGGTACTCAGTGCTCAGGGTGCTCGGTGCTCAGTACTCGGTGTCCTGGGTGCTCATTCTTGGGGTGCTGGGTGCTCAGTGCTCGGGGTGCTGGGTGCGCAGTACTCAGGGTGCTGGGTGCTCAGTGCTCAGGGTGCTGGGTGCTCAGTACTCAGGGTGCTGTGTTCTCAGTGCTCAGGGTGCTGGGTGCTCAGTACTCGGGGTGCTGGGAGCTCAGTACTCAGGGTGCTGGGTGCTCAGTGCTCGGGGTGCTGGGTGCTCAGTGCTAAGGGTGATCGGTGCTCAGTACTCAGGGTGCTGGGTGCTCAGTGCTCAGGGTGCTGGGTGTTCAGTCCACAGGGTGCTCAGTGCTCAGGGTGCTGGGTGCTCAGTGCTCGGGGTGCTGGGTGCTCAGTGCTCGGGGTGCTGGGTGTTCAGTGCTCAGTGCTCAGGGTGCTGGGTGCTCAGTGCTCAGTGCTCAGGGTGCTGGTTTCTCAGTACTCAGGATGCTGGGTGCTCAGTACTCAGGGTGCTGGGTGCTCAGTGCTCAGGGTGCTGGGTGCTCAGTACTCAGGGTGCTGGGTGATCAGTGCTCGGGCTGCTGGGTGCTCAGTGCTCAGGGTGCTGGGTGCTCAGTGCTCAGGGTGCTGGGTGCTCAGTACTCAGGGTGCTGGGTGCTCAGTGCTCGGGGTGCTCGGTGCTCAGTACTCAAGGTGCTGGGTGCTCAGTGCTCAGGGTGCTGTGTGCTCAGTGATCAGGGTGCTGGGTGCTCAGTACTCAGGGTGCTCGGTGCTCAGTACTCAGTGTTCTCAGTGCTCGGTACTCAGGGTGCTGGGTACTCAGTGCTCAGGGTGCTGTGTGCTCAGTACTCAGGGTGCTCAGTGCTCAGTACTTAGGGTGCTTGGTGCTCAGTACTCAGGGTGCTCAGTGCTCAGTACTCGGTGTGCTGGGTGCTCAGTGCTCAGGGTGCTCAGTGCTCAGTGCTCGGGGTGCTGGGTGCTCAGTGCTCAGGGCGCTGGGTGCTCAGTGCTCGGCGTGCTGGGTGCTCAGTACTCGGGGTGCTGGGTGCTCAGTGCTCAGGTTGCTCAGTGCTCAGTACTCAGTGCTCAGGGTGCTCAGTGCTCAGTGCTCAGGGTGCTGGGTGTTCAGTACTCAGGGTGCTGGGTGCTCAGTACTCAGGGTGCTGGGTGCTCAGTGCTCAGGGTGCTGGGTGCTCAGTGCTCGGGGCGCTGGGTGCTCAGTGCTCGGGGTGCTCGGAGCTCAGTACTCAGGGTGCTGGGTGCTCAGTGCTCGGGGTGATCGGTGCTCAGTACTCAGGGTGCTGGGTGCTCAGTGCTCGGGGTGCTCGGTGCTCAGTACCTTGGGTGCTCACTACTCAGGGTGCTGGGTGCTCAGTGCTCAGGGTGCTGGGTGCTCAGTGCTCAGGGTGCTGGGTGCTCAGTGCTCAGGGTGCTGGGTGCTCAGTACTCAGGGTGCTGTGTGCTCAGTACTCAGGGTGCTGGGTGCTCAGTACTCCGGTGCTGGGTGCTCAGTGCTCAGGGTGCTGGGTGCTCAGTGCTCAGGGTGCTGGGTGCTCAGTGCTCAGTGTGCTGGGTGCTCAGTGCTCGGGGTGCTGGGTGCTCAGTGCTCAGTACTCAGGGTGCTGGGTGCTCAGTGCTCAGGGTGCTGCGTGCTCAGTGCTCAGTACTCAGGGTCCTGGGTGCTCAGTACTCAGGGTGCTGTGTGCTCAGTGCTCAGGGTGCTGGGTGCTCAGTGCTCAGGGTGCTGGGTGCTCAGTGCTCAGGGTGCTGGGTGCTCAGTACTCAGGGTGCTGGGTGCTCAGTGCTCAGGGTGCTGGGTGCTCAGTGCTCAGGGTGCTGGGTGCTCAGTACTCAGGGTGTTGGGTGCTCAGTACTCGGGGTACTGGGTGCTCAGTACTCAGGGTGCTGGGTGCTCAGTACTCAGGGTGCTGGGTGCTCAGTACTCGGGTGCTGGGTGCTCAGTGCTCAGGGTGCTGGGTGCTCAGTGCTCGGGGTGCTGGGTGCTCAGTGCTCAGTACTCAGGGTGCTGGGTGCTCAGTACTCGGGGTGCTAGGTGGTCAGTGATCAGTACTCAGGGTGCTGGGTGCTCAGTGCTCAGGGTGCTGGGTGCTCAGTGCTCAGGGTGCTGGGTGCTCAGTGCTCGGGGTGCTGGGTGCTCAGTGCTCAGTACTCAGGGTGCTGGGTGCTCAGTACTCAGGGTGCTGGGTGCTCAGTGCTCAGGGTGCTGGGTGCTCAGTACTCAGGGTGCTGGGTGCTCAGTGCTCAGGGTGCTGGGTGCTCAGTACTCAGGGTGCTGGGAGCTCAGTGCTCAGGGTGATCGGTGCTCAGTACTCAGGGTGCTCAGTACTCAGGGTACTGGGTGCTCAGTGCTCGGGGTGCTGGGAGCTCAGTACTCAGGGTGCTGGGTGCTCAGTGCTCGGGGTGCTGGGTGCTCAGTGCTCAGGGTGATCAGTGCTCAGTACTCAGGGTGCTGGGTGCTCAGTGCTCAGGGTGCTGGGTGCTCAGTACTCAGGGTGCTGGGTGATCAGTGTGCTGGGTGCTCAGTGCTCGGGGTGCTGGGTGCTCAGTGCTCGGGGTGCTGGGTGCTCAGTGCTCAGGGTGCTGGGTGCTCAGTGCTCAGTGCTCAGGGTGCTGGTTGCTCAGTACTCAGGGTGCTGGGTGCTCAGTACTCAGGGTGCTGGGTGCTCAGTGCTCAGGGTGCTGGGTGCTCAGTACTCAGGGTTCTGGGTGATCAGTGCTCGGGGTGCTGGGTGCTCAGTACTCAGGGTGCTGGGTGCTCAGTGCTCGCGGTGCTGGGTGCTCAGTGCTCGGGGTGCTCGGTGCTCAGTACTCAGGGTGCTGGGTGCTCAGTGCTCGAGGTGCTCAGTACTCAGGGTGCTGTGTGTTCAGTGCTCAGGGTGCTGGGTGCTCAGTACTCAGGGTGCTCGGTGCTTAGTACTCAGGGCGCTGGGTGCTCAGTACTCCAGGTGCTGGGTGCTCAGTGCTCGGGGTGCTCGGTGCTCAGTGCTCAAGGTGCTGGGTGCTCAGTACTCAGGGTGCTCATTGCTTAGGGTGCTATGTGCTCAGTACTCAGGTTTCTGGGTGCTCAATGCTCGGGGTGCTCGGAGCTCAGTACTCAGGGTGCTGGGTGCTCAGTACTCGGGGTGCTCGGTGCTCAGTACTCAGGTTGCTGGGTGCTCAGTGCTCGGGTGCTGGGTGCTCAGTGCTCAGTACTCAGGGTGCTGGGTGCTCAGTGCTCAGGGTGCTGTGTGCTCAGTGCTCAGGGTGCTGGGTGCTCAGTGCTCAGGTGCTGGGTACTCAGTGCTCAGGGTGCTGGGTGCTCAGTACTCAGGGTGCTGGGTGCTCAGTACTCAGGGTGCTGGGTGCTCAGTGCTCGGGGTACTATGTGCTCAGTGCTCGCGGTGCTGGGTGCTCAGTGCTCGAGGTGCTCAGTAATCAGGGTGCCTTGTATTCAGTGCTCAGGGTGCTGGGTGCTCAGTACTCAGGGTGCTAGGTGCTTAGTACTCAGGGTGCTGGGTGCTCAGTACTCCGGGTGCTGGGTGCTCAGTGCTCGGGGTGCTAGGTGCTCAGTGCTCAAGGTGCTGGGTGCTCAGTACTCAGGGTGCTCATTGCTCAGGGTGCTGTATGCTCAGTACTCAGGGTGCTGGGTGCTCAGTGCTCAGGGTGCTCGGTGCTCGGGGCGCTGGGTGCTCAGTGCTCAGGGTGCTCGGAGCTCAGTACTCAGGGTGCTGGGTGCTCAGTGCTCGGGGTGCTCGGTGCTCAGTACGTTGGGTGCTCACTACTCAGGGTGCTGGGTGCTCAGTGCTCAGGGTGCTGGGTGCTCAGTGCTCAGGGTGCTGGGTGCTCAGTGCTCAGGGTGCTGGGTGCTCAGTACTCAGGATGCTGGGTGCTCAGTGCTCAGGGTGCTGGGTGCTCAGTGCTCAGGTTGCTGGGTGCTCAGTACTCAGGGTGCTTGGTGCTCAGTACTCAGGGTGCTGGGTGCTAAGTACTCAGGGTGCTCGGTGCTCAGTACTCAGGGTGCTGGGTGCTCAGTGCTCAGGGTGCTGGGTGCTCAGTGCTCGGTGTGCTGGGTGCTCAGTGCTCAGTACTCAGGGTGCTGGGTGCTCAGTGCTCGGGGTGCTCGGTGCTCAGTGCTCAATACTCAGGGTGCTGGGTGCTCAGTGCTCAGGGTGCTGGGTGCTCAGTGCTCAGGGTGCTGGGTGCTCAGTGCTCATGGTGCTGGGTAGTCAGTGCTCAGGGTGCTGGGTGCTCAGTACTCAGGGTGCTGGGTGCTCAGTGCTCAGGGTGCTGGGTGCTCAGTGATCAGGGTGCTGGGTGCTCAGTACTCAGGGTGCTCCGTGCTCAGTAATCAGGGATCTCAGTGCTCAGTACTCAGGGTGCTGGGTACTCAGTGCTCAGGGTGCGGTGTGCTCAGTACTCAGGGTGTTCAGTGCTCAGTACTTAGGGTGCTTGGTGCTCAGTACTCAGGGTGCTCAGTGCTCAGTACTCGGTGTGCTGGGTGCTCAGTGCTCAGGGTGCTCAGTGCTCAGTGCTCGGGGTGCTGGGTGCTCAGTGCTCAGGGCGCTGGGTGCTCAGTGCTCGGCGTGCTGGGTGCTCAGTACTCGGGGTGCTGGGTGCTCAGTGCTCAGGTTGCTCAGTGCTCAGTACTCAGTGCTCAGGGTGCTCACTGCTCAGTGCTCAAGGTGCTGGGTGTTCAGTACTCAGGGTGCTGGGTGCTCAGTACTCAGGGTGCTGGGTGCTCAGTGCTCAGGGTGCTGGGTGCTCAGTGCTCAGGGCGCTGGGTGCTCAGTGCTCGGGGTGCTCGGAGCTCAGCACTCAGGGTGCTGGGTGCTCAGTGCTCGGGGTGATCGGTGCTCAGTACTCAGGGTGCTGGGTGCTCAGTGCTCGGGGTGCTCGGTGCTCAGTACGTTGGGTGCTCACTACTCAGGGTGCTGCGTGCTCAGTGCTCAGGGTGCTGGGTGCTCAGTGCTCAGGGTGCTGGGTGCTCAGTGCTCAGGGTGCTGGGTGCTCAGTACTCAGGGTGCTGGGTGCTCAGTACTCAGGGTGCTGGGTGCTCAGTACTCGGGTGCTGGGTGCTCAGTGCTCAGGGTGCTGGGTGATCAGTGCTCAGGGTGCTGGGTGCTCAGTGCTCGGGGTGCTCGGTGCTCAGTGCTCGGGGTGCTGGGTGCTCAGTGCTCAGTGTGCTGGGGTGCTGGGTGCTCAGTACTCATAGTCCTGGGTGCTCAGTACTCAGGGTGCTGCGTGCTCAGTGCTCAGTACTCAGGGTCCTGGGTGCTCAGTGCTCAGGGTGCTGGGTGCTCAGTGCTCAGGGTGCTGGGTGCTCAGTACTCAGGGTGCTGGGTGCTCAGTGCTCAGGGTGCTGGGTGCTCAGTACTCAGGGTGCTGGGTGCTCAGTACTCAGGGTGTTGGGTGCTCAGTACTCGGGGTACTGGGTGTTCAGTACTCAGGGTGCTGGGTGCTCAGTACTCAGGGTGCTGGGTGCTCAGTACTCAGGGTGCTGGGTGCTCAGTACTCGGGTGCTGGGTGCTCAGTACTCAGGGTGCTGGGTGCTCAGTACTCGGGGTACTGGGTGCTCAGTACTCAGGGTGCTGGGTGCTCAGTACTCAGGGTGTTGGGTGCTCAGTACTCGGGGTACTGGGTGCTCAGTACTCAGGGTGCTGGGTGCTCAGTACTCAGGGTGCTGGGTGCTCAGTGCTCAGGGTGCTGGGTGCTCAGTACTCGGGGTGCTCGGTGCTCAGTGCTCAGGGTGCTGGGTGCTCAGTACTCATGGTGCTGGGTGCACAGTACTCAGGGTGCTGGGTGCTCAGTGCTCAGGGTGCTGGGTACTCAGTGCTCAGAGTGCTCGGTGCTCAGAACTCGGGGTGCTGGGTGCTCATTCTCGGGGTGCTGGGTGCTCAGTGCTCGGGGTGCTGGGTGCTCAGTACTCAGGGTGCTGGGTGCTCAGTGCTCAGGGTGCTGGGTGCTCAGTACTCAGGGTGCTTGGTGCTCAGTGCTCAGGGTGCTGGGTGCTCAGTACTCAGGGTGCTGGGTGCTCAGTGCTCAGGGTGATCTTTGCTCAGTACTCAGGGTGCTCAGTACTCAGGGTGCTGGGTGCTCAGTGCTCGGGGTGCTGGGTGCTCAGTACTCAGGGTGCTGGGTGCTCAGTGCTCGGGGTTCTGGGTGCTCAGTGCTCAGGGTGATCGGTGCTCAGTACTCAGGGTGCTGGGTGCTCAGTGCTCAGGGTGCTGGGTGCTCAGTCCTCAGGGTGCTCAGTGCTCAGGGTGCTGGGTGCTCAGTGCTCGGGGTGCTGGGTTCTCAGTGCTCGGGGTGCTGGGTGCTCAGTACTCAGGGTGCTGGGTTCTCAGTGCTCGGGGTGCTGGGTGCTCAGTACACAGGGTGCTGGGTGCTCAGTACTCGGGGTGCTGGGTGCTCAGGGCTCAGGGTGCTGGGTGCTCATTGCTCGGGGTTTTGGGTGCTCAGTGCTCAGTACTCAGGGTGCTGGGTGCTCAGTACTCCGGGTGCTGGGTGCTCAGTACTCGGGTGCTGGGTGCTCAGTGCTCAGGGTGCTGTGTGCTCAGTGCTCAGGGTGCTGGGTGCTCAGTGCTCAGGGTGCTGGGTACTCAGTGCTCAGGGTGCTGGGTGCTCAGTACTCAGGGTGCTGGGTGCTCAGTACTCAGGGTGCTGGGTGCTCAGTGCTCGGGGTGCTGGGTGCTCAGTGCTCGCGGTGCTGGGTGCTCAGTGCTCGGGGTGCTCGGTGCTCAGTACTCAGGGTGCTGGGTGCTCAGTGCTCGAGGTGCTCAGTACTCAGGGTGCTGTGTGTTCAGTGCTCAGGGTGCTGGGTGCTCAGTACTCAGGGTGCTCGGTGCTTTGTACTCAGGGTGCTGGGTGCTCAGTACTCGGGGTGCTGGGTGCTCAGTGCTCGGGGTGCTCAGTGCTCAGTGCTGAAGGAGCTGGGTGCTCAGTACTCAGGGCGCTCATGGCTCGGGGTGCTGGGTGCTCAGTGCTCAGGGTGCTCGGTGCTCAGTACGTTGGGTGCTCAGTACTCAGGGTGCTGGGTGCTCAGTGCTCAGGGTGCTGGGTGCTCAGTGCTCAGGGTGCTGGGTGCTCAGTGCTCAGGGTGCTGGGTGCTCAGTGCTCAGGGTGCTGGGTGCTCGGTGCTCGGGGTGCTGGGTGCTTAGTGCTCGGGGTGCCCGGTGCAAGGTACTCGGGGTGCTCAGTGCTCAGTACTCAGGGTGCTGGGTGCTCAGTACTCAGGGTGCTGGGTGCTCAGTACTCAGGGTTCTGGGTGCTCAGTGCTCAGGGTGATCGGTGCTCAGTACTCAGGGTGCTGGGTGCTCAGTGCTCAGGGTGCTGGGTGCTCAGTCCTCAGGGTGCTCAGTGCTCAGGGTGCTGGGTGCTCAGTGCTCGGGGTGCTCGGTGCTCAGTACTCAGGGTGCTGAGTGCTCAGTACTCAGGGTGCTGGGTGCTCAGTACTCAGGGTGCTGGGTGCTCAGTTCTCAGGGTGCTGGGTGCTCAGTGCTCAGGGTGCTGGGTGCTCAGTACTCAGGGTGCTGGGTGCTCAGTACTCGGGTGCTGGGTGCTCAGTGCTCAGGGTGCTGGGTGCTGGGTGCTCAGTACTCAGGGTGCTGGGTGCTCAGTACTCAGGGTGCTGGGTGCTCAGTGCTCAGGGTGCTGGGTGCTCAGTACTCAGGGTGCTGGGAGCTCAGTGCTCAGGGTGATCTTTGCTCAGTTCTCAGGGTGCTCAGTACTCAGGGTGCTGAGTGCTCAGTGCTCGGGGTGATGGGTGCTCAGTACTCAGGGTGCTGGGTGCTCAGTGCTCGGGGTTCTGGGCTCAGTACTCAGGGTGTTCGGTGCGCAGTACTCAGGGTGCTGGGTGCTCAGTGCTCAGGGTGCTGGGTGCTCAGTCGTCAGGGTGCTCAGTGCTCAGGGTGCTGGGTGCTCAGTGCTCGGGGTGCTCGGTGCTCAGTGCTCAGGGTGCTGAGTGCTCAGTACTCAGGGTGCTGGGTGCTCAGTACTCAGGGTGCTGGGTGCTCAGTACTCAGGGTGCTGGGTGCTCAGTGCTCAGTTTGCTGGGTGCTCAGTGCACGGGGTGCTGGGTGCTCAGTTCTCAGGGTGCTGGGTGCTCAGTGCTCAGGGTGCTGGGTGCTCAGTACTCGGGGTGCTCGGTGCTCAGTGCTCAGGGTGCTGGGTGCTCAGTACTCATGGTGCTGGGTGCTCAGTACTCAGGGTGCTGGGTGCTCAGTGCTCAGGGTGATGGGTACTCAGTGATCAGAGTGCTCGGTGCTCAGTACTCGGGGTGCTGGGTGCTCATTCTCGGGTTGCTGGGTGCTCAGTGCTCAGGGTGCTGGGTGCTCAGTACTCAGGGTGCTGGGTGCTCAGTGCTCAGGGTGCTGGGTGCTCAGTACTAAGGGTGCTGGGTGCTCAGGGTGCTGGGTGCTCAGTACTCAGGGTGCTGGGTGCTCAGTGCTCAGGGTGCTGGGTGCTCAGTACTCAGGGTGCTGTGAGCTCAGTGCTCAGTGTGATCGTTGCTCAGTACTCAGGGTGCTCAGTACTCAGGGTGCTGTGTGCTCAGTGCTCGGGGTGCTGGGTGCTCAGTACTCAGGGTGCTGGTTGCTCAGTGCTCGGGGTTCTGGGTGCTCAGTGCTCAGGGTGATCAGTGCTCAGTACTCAGGGTGCTGGGTGCTCAGTGCTAAGGGTGCTGGGTGCTCAGTCCTCAGGGTGCTCAGTGCTCAGTGTGCTGGGCCCTCAGTGCTCGGGGTGCTCGGTGCTCAGTACTCAGGGTGCTGGGTGCTCAGTGCTCAGGGTGCCGGGTGCTCAGTGCTCAGGGTGCTGGGTGCTCAGTGCTCAGGGTGCTGGGTACTCAGTGCTCAGGGTGCTGGGTGCTCAGTACTCAGGGTGCTGGGTGCTCAGTGCTCAGGGTGCTGGGTGCTCAGTCCTCGGGGTGCTGGGTCCTCAGTGCTCGGGGTGCTGGGTGCTCAGTGCTCGGGGTGCTCGGTGCTCAGTACTCAGGGTGCTGGGTGCTCAGTGCTCGAGGTGCTCAGTACTCAGGGTGCTGTATGTTCAGTGTTCAGGGTGCTGGGTGCTCAGTACTCAGGGTGCTCGGTGCTTAGTACTCAGGGTGCTGGTTGCTCAGTACTCCGGGTGCTGGGTGCTCAGTGCTCGGGGTGCTCGGTGCTCAGTACTCAGTGCTCAGGTTGCTCAGTGCTCAGTGCACAGGGTGCTGGGTGTTCAGTACTCAGGTTGCTGGGTGCTCAGTACTCGGGGTGCTCGGTGCTCAGTGCTCAGGGTGCTGGGTGCTCAGTACTCAGGGTGCTGGGTGCTCTGTGCTCAGGGTGCTGGGTACTCAGTGCTCAGGGTGCTCGGTGCTCAGTACTCGGGGTGCTGGGTGCTCATTCTTGGGGTGCTGGGTGCTCAGTGCTCGGGGTGCTGGGTGCGCAGTACTCAGGGTGCTGGGTGCTCAGTGCTCAGGGTGCTGGGTGCTCAGTACTCAGGGTGCTGGGTGCTCAGTGCTCAGGGTGCTTGGTGCTCAGTACTCGGGGTGCTGGGTGCGCAGTACTCAGGGTGCTGGGTGCTCAGTGCTCAGGGTGCTGGGTGCTCAGTACTCAGGGTGCTGGGTGCTCAGTGCTCAGGGTGATCGGTGCTCAGTACTCAGGGTGCTGGGTGCTCAGTGCTCAGGTTGCTGGGTGTTCAGTCCACAGGGTGCTCAGTGCTCAGGGTGCTGGGTGCTCAGTGCTCGGGGTGCTGGGTGCTCAGTGCTCGGGGTGCTGGGTGTTCAGTGCTCAGTGCTCAGGGTGCTGGGTGCTCAGTGCTCAGTGCTCAGGGTGCTGGTTGCTCAGTACTCAGGGTGCTGGGTGCTCAGTACTCAGGGTGCTGGGTGCTCAGTGCTCAGGGTGCTGGGTGCTCAGTACTCAGGGTGCTGGGTGATCAGTGCCCGGGCTGCAGGGTGCTCAGTGCTCAGGGTGCTGGGTGCTCAGTGCTCAGGGTGCTGGGTGCTCAGTACTCAGGGTGCTGGGTGCTCAGTGCTCGGGGTGCTCGGTGCTCAGTAGTCAAGGTGCTGGGTGCTCAGTGCTCAGGGTGCTGGGTGCTCAGTGATCAGGGTGCTGGGTGCTCAGTACTCAGGGTGCTGGGTGCTCAGTACTCAGGGTTCTCAGTGCTCAGTACTCAGGGTGCTGGGTACTCAGTGCTCAGGGTGCTGTGTGCTCAGTACTCAGGGTGCTCAGTGCTCAGTACTTAGGGTGCTTGATGCTCAGTACTCAGGGTGCTGGGTGCTCAGTACTCGGCGTGCTGAGTGCTCAGTATTCAGGGTGCTGGGTGCTCAGTACTCATTGTGCTGGGTGCTCAGTAGTCGGGTGCTTGGTGCTCAGTGCTCAGGGTGCTTTGTGCTCAGTGCTCGGGGTGCTGGGTGCTCAGTGCTCAGTACTCAGGGTGCTGGGTGCTCAGTGTTCAGGGTGCTGCGTGCTCAGTGCTCAGTACTCAGGGTCCTGGGTGCTCAGTACTCAGGGTGCTGTGTGCTCAGTGCTCAGGGTGCTGGGTGCTCAGTGCTCAGGGTGCTGGGTGATCAGTGCTCAGGGTGCTGGGTGCTCAGTACTCAGGGTGCTGGGTGCTCAGTGCTCAGGGTGCTGGGTGCTCAGTGCTCAGGGTGCTGGGTGCTCAGTACTCAGGGTGTTGGGTGCTCAGTACTCGGGGTACTGGGTGCTCAGTACTCAGGGTGCTGGGTGCTCAGTACTCAGGGTGCTGGGTGCTCAGTACTCGGGTGCTGGGTGCTCAGTGCTCAGGGTGCTGGTTGCTCAGTGCTCGGGGTTCTGGGTGCTCAGTGCTCAGTACTCAGGGTGCTGGGTGCTCAGTACTCGGGGTGCTAGGTGGTCAGTGCTCAGTACTCAGGGTGCTGGGTGCTCAGTGCTCAGGGTGCTGGGTGCTCAGTGCTCACGGTGCTGGGTGCTCAGTGCTCGGGGTGCTGGGTGCTCAGTGCTCAGTACTCAGGGTGCTGGGTGCTCAGTACTCGGGGTGCTAGGTGGTCAGTGCTCAGTACTCAGGGTGCTGGGTGCTCATTGCTCAGGGTGCTGTATGTTCAGTGTTCAGGGTGCTTGGTGCTCAGTACTCAGGGTGCTCGGTGCTTAGTACTCAGGGTGCTGGGTGCTCAGTACTCCGGGTGCTGGGTGCTCAGTGCTCGGGGTGCTCGGTGCTCAGTACTCAGTGCTCAGGGTGCTCAGTGCTCAGTGCTCAGGGTGCTGGGTGTTCAGTACTCAGGGTGCTGGGTGCTCAGTACTCAGGGGGCTGGGTGCTCAGTACTCGGGGTGCTCGGTGCTCAGTGCTCAGGGTGCTGGGTGCTCAGTACTCAGGGTGCTGGGTGCTCAGTGCTCATGGTGCTGGGTACTCAGTGCTCAGGGTGCTCGGTGCTCAGTACTCGGGGTGCTGGGTGCTCATTCTCGGGGTGCTGGGAGCTCAGTGCTCGGGGTGCTGGGTGATCAGTACTCAGGGTGCTGGGTGCTCAGTGCTCAGGGTGCTGTGTGCTCAGTACTCAGGGTGCTGGGTGCTCAGTGCTCAGGGTGCTGGGTGCTCAGTACTCAGGGTGCTTGGTGCTCAGTGCTCAGGGTGCTGGGTGCTCAGTACTCAGGGTGCTGGGAGCTCAGTGCTCAGGGTGATCGGTGCTCAGTACTCAGGGTGCTCAGTACTCAGGGTACTGGGTGCTCAGTGCTCAGGGTGCTGGGAGCTCAGTACTCAGGGTGCTGGGTGCTCAGTACTCAGGGTGCTGGGTGCTCAGTGCTCAGGGTGATCAGTGCTCAGTACTCAGGGTGCTGGGTGCTCAGTGCTCAGGGTGCTGGGTGTTCAGTCCACAGGGTGCTCAGTGCTCAGGGTGCTGGGTGCTCAGTGCTCGGGTTGCTGGGTGCTCAGTGCTCGGGGTGCTGATTGCTCAGTGCTCAGGGTGCTGGGTGCTCAGTGCTCAGTGCTCAGGGTGCTGTGTGCTCAGTGCTCAGGGTGCTGGGTGCTCAGTGCTCAGGGTGCTGGGTGCTCAGTGCTCAGGGTGCTGGGTGCTCAGTACTCAGGGTGCTGGGTGCTCAGTGCTCAGGGTGCTGGGTGCTCAGTGCTCAGGGTGCTGGGTGCTCAGTACTCAGGGTGTTGGGTGCTCAGTACTCGGGGTACTGGGTGCTCAGTACTCAGGGTGCTGGGTGCTCAGTACTCAGGGTGCTGGGTGCTCAGTACTCGGGTGCTGGGTGCTCAGTGCTCAGGGTGCTGGGTGCTCAGTGCTCGGGGTGCTGGGTGCTCAGTGCTCAGTACTCAGGGTGCTGGGTGCTCAGTACTCGGGGTGCTAGGTGGTCAGTGTTCAGTACTCAGGGTGCTGGGTGCTCAGTGCTCAGGGTGCTGGGTGTTCAGTGCTCAGGTGCTGGGTGCTCAGTGCTCGGGGTGCTGGGTGCTCAGTGCTCAGTACTCAGGGTGCTGGGTGCTCAGTACTCGGGGTGCTAGGTGGTCAGTGCTCAGTACTCAGGGTGCTGGGTGCTCATTGCTCAGGGTGCTGTAAGTTCAGTGTTCAGGGTGCTTGGTTCTCAGTACTCAGGGTGCTCGGTGCTTAGTACTCAGGGTGCTGGGTGCTCAGTAGTCCGGGTGCTGGGTGCTCAGTGCTCGGGGTGCTCGGTGCTCAGTACTCAGTGCTCAGGGTGCTCAGTGCTCAGTGCTCAGGGTACTGGGTGTTCAGTACTCAGGGCGCTGGGTGCTCAGTACTCAGGGGGCTGGGTGCTCAGTACTCGGGGTGCTCGGTGCTCAGTGCTCAGGGTGCTGGGTGCTCAGTACTCAGGGTGCTGGGTGCTCAGTACTCAGGGTGCTGGGTGCTCAGTGCTCAGGGTGCTGGGTACTCAGTGCTCAGGGTGCTCGGTGCTCAGTACTCGGGGTGCTGGGTGCTCATTCTCGGGGTGCTGGGAGCTCAGTGCTCGGGGTGCTGGGTGATCAGTACTCAGGGTGCTGGGTGCTCAGTGCTCAGGGTGCTGGGTGCTCAGTACTCAGGGTGCTGGGTGCTCAGTGCTCAGGGTGCTGGGTGCTCAGTACTCAGGGTGCTTGGTGCTCAGTGCTCAGGGTGCTGGGTGCTCAGTACTCAGGGTGCTGGGAGCTCAGTGCTCAGGGTGATCGGTGCTCAGTACTCAGGGTGCTCAGTACTCAGGGTACTGGGTGCTCAGTGCTCGGGGTGCTGGGAGCTCAGTACTCAGGGTGCTGGGTCCTCAGTGCTCGGAGTGCTGGGTGCTCAGTGCTCAGGGTGATCAGTGCTCAGTACTCAGGGTGATGGGTGCTCAGTGCTCAGGGTGCTGGGTGTTCAGTCCACAGGGTGCTCAGTGCTCAGGGTGCTGGGTGCTCAGTGCTCGGGGTGCTGGGTGCTCAGTGCTCGGGGTGCTGATTGCTCAGTGCTCAGGGTGCTGGGTGCTCAGTGCTCAGTGCTCAGGGTGCTGGTTGCTCAGTACTCAGGGTGCTGGGTGCTCAGTGCTCAGGGTGCTGGGTGCTCAGTACTCAGGCTGTTGGGTGATCAGTGCTCGGGGTGCTGGGTGCTCAGTACTCAGGGTGCTGGGTGCTCAGTGCTCGCGGTGCTGGGTGCTCAGTTCTCAGGGTGCTCGGTGCTCAGTACTCAGGGTGCTGGGTGCTCAGTGCTCGAGGTGCTCAGTACTCAGGGTGCTGTGTGTTCAGTGCTCAGGGTGCTGGGTGCTCAGTACTCAGGGTGCTCGGTGCTTAGTACTCAGGGTGCTGGGTGCTCAGTACTCCGGGTGCTGGGTGCTCAGTGCTCGGGGTGCTCGGTGCTCAGTGCTCAATGTGCTGGGTGCTCAGTACTCAGGGTGCTCATTGCTTAGGGTGCTATGTGCTCAGTACTCAGGGTGCTGGGTGCTCAGTGCTCGGGGTGCTCGGAGCTCAGTACTCAGGGTGCTGGGTGCTCAGTACTCGGGGTGCTCGGTGTTCAGTATTCAGGGTGCTGGGTGCTCAGTGCTCGGGTG
The DNA here is from genome assembly GCF_018167655.1 of Microtus oregoni. Lineage (NCBI taxonomy): Eukaryota > Metazoa > Chordata > Mammalia > Rodentia > Cricetidae > Microtus > Microtus oregoni. The sequence goes on from NW_024543367.1 coordinate 206,979, forward strand.
CTGGGTGCTCAGTGCTCAGTACTCAGGGTGCTGGGTGCTCAGTGCTCAGGGTGCTGTGTGCTCAGTGCTCAGGGTGCTGGGTGCTCAGTGCTCAGGTGCTGGGTACTCAGTGCTCAGGGTGCTGGGTGCTCAGTACTCAGGGTGCTGGGTGCTCAGTACTCAGGGTGCTGGGTGCTCAGTGCTCGGGGTGCTATGTGCTCAGTGCTCGCGGTGCTGGGTGCTCAGTGCTCGAGGTGCTCAGTACTCAGGGTGCTTTGTATTCAGTGCTCAGGGTGCTGGGTGCTCAGTACTCAGGGTGCTAAATGCTTAGTACTCAGGGTGGTGGCTGCTCAGTACTCCGGGTGCTGGGTGCTCAGTGCTCGGGGTGCTAGGTGCTCAGTGCTCAAGGTGCTGGGTGCTCAGTACTCAGGGTGCTCATTGCTCAGGGTGCTGTATGCTCAGTACTCAGGGTGCTGGGTGCTCAGTGCTCAGGGTGCTCGGTGCTCGGGGCGCTGGGTGCTCAGTGCTCAGGGTGCTCGGAGCTCAGTACTCAGGGTGCTGGGTGCTCAGTGCTCGGGGTGCTCGGTGCTCAGTACGTTGGGTGCTCACTACTCAGGGTGCTGGGTGCTCAGTGCTCAGGGTGCTGGGTGCTCAGTGCTCAGGGTGCTGGGTGCTCAGTGCTCAGGGTGCTGGGTGCTCAGTACTCAGGATGCTGGGTGCTCAGTGCTCAGGGTGCTGGGTGCTCAGTGCTCAGGTTGCTGGGTGCTCAGTACTCAGGGTGCTGGGTGCTCAGTACTCAGGGTGCTGGGTGCTCAGTACTCAGGGTGCTCGGTGCTCAGTACTCAGGGTGCTGGGTGCTCAGTGCTCAGGGTGCTGGGTGCTCAGTCCTCGGTGTGCTGGGTGCTCAGTACTCAGTACTCAGGGTGCTGGGTGCTCAGTGCTCGGGGTGCTCAGTGCTCAGTGCTCAATACTCAGGGTGCTGGGTGCTCAGTGCTCAGGGTGCTGGGTGCTCAGTGCTCAGGGTGCTGGGTGCTCAGTGCTCAGGGTGCTGGGTACTCAGTGCTCAGGGTGCTGGGTGCTCAGTACTCAGGGTGCTCAGTGCTCAGTACTCGGGGTGCTGGGTGCTCAGTGCTCAGGGTGCTCAGTGCTCAGTACTCGGGGTGCTGGGTGCTCAGTGCTCGGGGTGCTGGGTGCTCAGTGCTCGGGGTGCTGGGTGCTCAGTGCTCGGGGTGCTGGGTGCTCAGTACTCGGGGTGCTGGGTGCTCAGTGCTCAGGGTGCTCAGTGCTCAGTACTCAGTGCTCAGGGTGCTCAGTGCTCAGTGCTCAGGGTGCTGGGTGTTCAGTACTCAGGGTGCTGGGTGCTCAGTAGTCAGGGTGCTGGGTGCTCAGTGCTCAGGGTGCTCGGTGCTCGGGGCGCTGGGTGCTCAGTGCTCAGGGTGCTGGGTACTCAGTGCTCAGGGTACTGGGTGCTCAGTACTCAGGGTGCTGGGTGCTCAGTGCTCAGGGTGCTGGGTGCTCAGTGCTCGGGGTGCTGGGTGCTCAGTGCTCGGGGTGCTGGGTGCTCAGTGCTCGGGGTGCTCGGTGCTCAGTACTCAGGGTGCTGGGTGCTCAGTGCTCGAGGTGCTCAGTACTCAGGGTGCTGTATGTTCAGTGTTCAGGGTGCTGGGTGCTCAGTACTCAGGGTGCTCGGTGCTTAGTACTCAGGGTGCTGGGTGCTCAGTACTCCGGGTGCTGGGTGCTCAGTGCTCGGGGTGCTCCGTGCTCAGTACTCAGTGCTCAGGGTGCTCAGTGCTCAGTGCTCAGGGTGCTGGGTGCTCAGTACTCAGGTTGCTGGGTGCTCAGTACTCGGGGTGCTCGGTGCTCAGTGCTCAGGGTGCTGGGTGCTCAGTACTCAGGGTGCTGGGTGCTCAGTGCTCAGGGTGCTGGGTGCTCAGTGCTCAGGGTGCTGGGTACTCAGTGCTCAGGGTGCTGGGTGCTCAGTACTCAGGGTGCTGGGTGCTCAGTGCTCAGGGTGCTGGGTGCTCAGTCCTCGGGGTGCTGGGTCCTCAGTGCTCGGGGTGCTGGGTGCTCAGTGCTCGGGGTGCTCGGTGCTCAGTACTCAGGGTGCTGGGTGCTCAGTGCTCGAGGTGCTCAGTACTCAGGGTGCTGTATGTTCAGTGTTCAGGGTGCTGGGTGCTCAGTACTCAGGGTGCTCGGTGCTTAGTACTCAGGGTGCTGGTTGCTCAGTACTCCGGGTGCTGGGTGCTCAGTGCTCGGGGTGCTCGGTGCTCAGTACTCAGTGCTCAGGGTGCTCAGTGCTCAGTGCACAGGGTGCTGGGTGTTCAGTACTCAGGTTGCTGGGTGCTCAGTACTCGGGGTGCTCGGTGCTCAGTGCTCAGGGTGCTGGGTGCTCAGTACTCAGGGTGCTGGGTGCTCTGTGCTCAGGGTGCTGGGTACTCAGTGCTCAGGGTGCTCGGTGCTCAGTACTCGGGGTGCTGGGTGCTCATTCTTGGGGTGCTGGGTGCTCAGTGCTCGGGGTGCTGGGTGCGCAGTACTCAGGGTGCTGGGTGCTCAGTGCTCAGGGTGCTGGGTGCTCAGAACTCAGGGTGCTGGGTGCTCAGTGCTCAGGGTGCTTGGTGCTCAGTACTCGGGGTGCTGGGTGCGCAGTACTCAGGGTGCTGGGTGCTCAGTGCTCAGGGTGCTGGGTGCTCAGTACTCAGGGTGCTGGGTGCTCAGTGCTCAGGGTGATCGGTGCTCAGTACTCAGGGTGCTGGGTGCTCAGTGCTCAGGTTGCTGGGTGTTCAGTCCACAGGGTGCTCAGTGCTCAGGGTGCTGGGTGCTCAGTGCTCGGGGTGCTGGGTGCTCAGTGCTCGGGGTGCTGGGTGTTCAGTGCTCAGTGCTCAGGGTGCTGGGTGCTCAGTGCTCAGTGCTCAGGGTGCTGGTTGCTCAGTACTCAGGGTGCTGGGTGCTCAGTACTCAGGGTGCTGGGTGCTCAGTGCTCAGGGTGCTGGGTGCTCAGTACTCAGGGTGCTGGGTGATCAGTGCCCGGGCTGCTGGGTGCTCAGTGCTCAGGGTGCTGGGTGCTCAGTGCTCAGGGTGCTGGGTGCTCAGTACTCAGGGTGCTGGGTGCTCAGTGCTCGGGGTGCTCGGTGCTCAGTAGTCAAGGTGCTGGGTGCTCAGTGCTCAGGGTGCTGGGTGCTCAGTGATCAGGGTGCTGGGTGCTCAGTACTCAGGGTGCTCGGTGCTCAGTACTCAGGGTTCTCAGTGCTCAGTACTCAGGGTGCTGGGTACTCAGTGCTCAGGGTGCTGTGTGCTCAGTACTCAGGGTGCTCAGTGCTCAGTACTTAGGGTGCTTGATGCTCAGTACTCAGGGTGCTGGGTGCTCAGTACTCGGCGTGCTGAGTGCTCAGTATTCAGGGTGCTGGGTGCTCAGTACTCATTGTGCTGGGTGCTCAGTAGTCGGGTGCTTGGTGCTCAGTGCTCAGGGTGCTTTGTGCTCAGTGCTCGGGGTGCTGGGTGCTCAGTGCTCAGTACTCAGGGTGCTGGGTGCTCAGTGTTCAGGGTGCTGCGTGCTCAGTGCTCAGTACTCAGGGTCCTGGGTGCTCAGTACTCAGGGTGCTGTGTGCTCAGTGCTCAGGGTGCTGGGTGCTCAGTGCTCAGGGTGTTGGGTGATCAGTGCTCAGGGTGCTGGGTGCTCAGTACTCAGGGTGCTGGGTGCTCAGTGCTCAGGGTGCTGGGTGCTCAGTGCTCAGGGTGCTGGGTGCTCAGTACTCAGGGTGTTGGGTGCTCAGTACTCGGGGTACTGGGTGCTCAGTACTCAGGGTGCTGGGTGCTCAGTACTCAGGGTGCTGGGTGCTCAGTACTCGGGTGCTGGGTGCTCAGTGCTCAGGGTGCTGGTTGCTCAGTGCTCGGGGTGCTGGGTGCTCAGTGCTCAGTACTCAGGGTGCTGGGTGCTCAGTACTCGGGGTGCTAGGTGGTCAGTGCTCAGTACTCAGGGTGCTGGGTGCTCAGTGCTCAGGGTGCTGGGTGCTCAGTGCTCACGGTGCTGGGTGCTCAGTGCTCGGGGTGCTGGGTGCTCAGTGCTCAGTACTCAGGGTGCTGGGTGCTCAGTACTCGGGGTGCTAGGTGGTCAGTGCTCAGTACTCAGGGTGCTGGGTGCTCATTGCTCAGGGTGCTGTATGTTCAGTGTTCAGGGTGCTTGGTGCTCAGTACTCAGGGTGCTCGGTGCTTAGTACTCAGGGTGCTGGGTGCTCAGTACTCCGGGTGCTGGGTGCTCAGTGCTCGGGGTGCTCGGTGCTCAGTACTCAGTGCTCAGGGTGCTCAGTGCTCAGTGCTCAGGGTGCTGGGTGTTCAGTACTCAGGGTGCTGGGTGCTCAGTACTCAGGGGGCTGGGTGCTCAGTACTCGGGGTGCTCGGTGCTCAGTGCTCAGGGTGCTGGGTGCTCAGTACTCAGGGTGCTGGGTGCTCAGTGCTCATGGTGCTGGGTACTCAGTGCTCAGGGTGCTCGGTGCTCAGTACTCGGGGTGCTGGGTGCTCATTCTCGGGGTGCTGGGAGCTCAGTGCTCGGGGTGCTGGGTGATCAGTACTCAGGGTGCTGGGTGCTCAGTGCTCAGGGTGCTGGGTGCTCAGTACTCAGGGTGCTGGGTGCTCAGTGCTCAGGGTGCTGGGTGCTCAGTACTCAGGGTGCTTGGTGCTCAGTGCTCAGGGTGCTGGGTGCTCAGTACTCAGGGTGCTGGGAGCTCAGTGCTCAGGGTGATCGGTGCTCAGTACTCAGGGTGCTCAGTACTCAGGGTACTGGGTGCTCAGTGCTCAGGGTGCTGGGAGCTCAGTACTCAGGGTGCTGGGTGCTCAGTACTCAGGGTGCTGGGTGCTCAGTGCTCAGGGTGATCAGTGCTCAGTACTCAGGGTGCTGGGTGCTCAGTGCTCAGGGTGCTGGGTGTTCAGTCCACAGGGTGCTCAGTGCTCAGGGTGCTGGGTGCACAGTGCTCGGGTTGCTGGGTGCTCAGTGCTCGGGGTGCTGATTGCTCAGTGCTCAGGGTGCTGGGTGCTCAGTGCTCAGTGCTCAGGGTGCTGTGTGCTCAGTGCTCAGGGTGCTGGGTGCTCAGTGCTCAGGGTGCTGGGTGCTCAGTGCTCAGGGTGCTGGGTGCTCAGTACTCAGGGTGCTGGGTGCTCAGTGCTCAGGGTGCTGGGTGCTCAGTGCTCAGGGTGCTGGGTGCTCAGTACTCAGGGTGTTGGGTGCTCAGTACTCGGGGTACTGGGTGCTCAGTACTCAGGGTGCTGGGTGCTCAGTACTCAGGGTGCTGGGTGCTCAGTACTCGGGTGCTGGGTGCTCAGTGCTCAGGGTGCTGGGTGCTCAGTGCTCGGGGTGCTGGGTGCTCAGTGCTCAGTACTCAGGGTGCTGGGTGCTCAGTACTCGGGGTGCTAGGTGGTCAGTGTTCAGTACTCAGGGTGCTGGGTGCTCAGTGCTCAGGGTGCTGGGTGCTCAGTGCTCAGGTGCTGGGTGCTCAGTGCTCGGGGTGCTGGGTGCTCAGTGCTCAGTACTCAGGGTGCTGGGTGCTCAGTACTCGGGGTGCTAGGTGGTCAGTGCTCAGTACTCAGGGTGCTGGGTGCTCATTGCTCAGGGTGCTGTATGTTCAGTGTTCAGGGTGCTTGGTTCTCAGTACTCAGGGTGCTCGGTGCTTAGTACTCAGGGTGCTGGGTGCTCAGTAGTCCGGGTGCTGGGTGCTCAGTGCTCGGGGTGCTCGGTGCTCAGTACTCAGTGCTCAGGGTGCTCAGTGCTCAGTGCTCAGGGTACTGGGTGTTCAGTACTCAGGGCGCTGGGTGCTCAGTACTCAGGGGGCTGGGTGCTCAGTACTCGGGGTGCTCGGTGCTCAGTGCTCAGGGTGCTGGGTGCTCAGTACTCAGGGTGCTGGGTGCTCAGTACTCAGGGTGCTGGGTGCTCAGTGCTCAGGGTGCTGGGTACTCAGTGCTCAGGGTGCTCGGTGCTCAGTACTCGGGGTGCTGGGTGCTCATTCTCGGGGTGCTGGGAGCTCAGTGCTCGGGGTGCTGGGTGATCAGTACTCAGGGTGCTGGGTGCTCAGTGCTCAGGGTGCTGGGTGCTCAGTACTCAGGGTGCTGGGTGCTCAGTGCTCAGGGTGCTGGGTGCTCAGTACTCAGGGTGCTTGGTGCTCAGTGCTCAGGGTGCTGGGTGCTCAGTACTCAGGGTGCTGGGAGCTCAGTGCTCAGGGTGATCGGTGCTCAGTACTCAGGGTGCTCAGTACTCAGGGTACTGGGTGCTCAGTGCTCGGGGTGCTGGGAGCTCAGTACTCAGGGTGCTGGGTCCTCAGTGCTCGGAGTGCTGGGTGCTCAGTGCTCAGGGTGATCAGTGCTCAGTACTCAGGGTGATGGGTGCTCAGTGCTCAGGGTGCTGGGTGTTCAGTCCACAGGGTGCTCAGTGCTCAGGGTGCTGGGTGCTCAGTGCTCGGGGTGCTGGGTGCTCAGTGCTCGGGGTGCTGATTGCTCAGTGCTCAGGGTGCTGGGTGCTCAGTGCTCAGTGCTCAGGGTGCTGGTTGCTCAGTACTCAGGGTGCTGGGTGCTCAGTGCTCAGGGTGCTGGGTGCTCAGTACTCAGGCTGTTGGGTGATCAGTGCTCGGGGTGCTGGGTGCTCAGTACTCAGGGTGCTGGGTGCTCAGTGCTCGCGGTGCTGGGTGCTCAGTTCTCAGGGTGCTCGGTGCTCAGTACTCAGGGTGCTGGGTGCTCAGTGCTCGAGGTGCTCAGTACTCAGGGTGCTGTGTGTTCAGTGCTCAGGGTGCTGGGTGCTCAGTACTCAGGGTGCTCGGTGCTTAGTACTCAGGGTGCTGGGTGCTCAGTACTCCGGGTGCTGGGTGCTCAGTGCTCGGGGTGCTCGGTGCTCAGTGCTCAATGTGCTGGGTGCTCAGTACTCAGGGTGCTCATTGCTTAGGGTGCTATGTGCTCAGTACTCAGGGTGCTGGGTGCTCAGTGCTCGGGGTGCTCGGAGCTCAGTACTCAGGGTGCTGGGTGCTCAGTACTCGGGGTGCTCGGTGTTCAGTATTCAGGGTGCTGGGTGCTCAGTGCTCGGGTGCTGGGTGCTCAGTGCTCAGTACTCAGGGTGCTGGGTGCTCAGTGCTCAGGGTGCTGTGTGCTCAGTGCTCAGGGTGCTGGGTGCTCAGTGCTCAGGTGCTGGGTACTCAGTGCTCAGGGTGCTGGGTGCTCAGTACTCAGGGTGCTGGGTGCTCAGTACTCAGGGTGCTGGGTGCTCAGTGCTCGGGCTGCTATGTGCTCAGTGCTCGCGGTGCTGGGTGCTCAGTGCTCGAGGTGCTCAGTACTCAGGGTGCTTTGTATTCAGTGCTCAGTGTGCTGGGTGCTCAGTACTCAGGGTGCTAAATGCTTAGTACTCAGGGTGGTGGCTGCTCAGTACTCCGGGTGCTGGGTGCTCAGTGCTCGGGGTGCTAGGTGCTCAGTGCTCAAGGTGCTGGGTGCTCAGTACTCAGGGTGCTCATTGCTCAGGGTGCTGTATGCTCAGTACTCAGGGTGCTGGGTGCTCAGTGCTCAGGGTGCTCGGTGCTCGGGGCGCTGGGTGCTCAGTGCTCAGGGTGCTCGGAGCTCAGTACTCAGGGTGCTGGGTGCTCAGTGCTCGGGGTGCTCGGTGCTCAGTACGTTGGGTGCTCACTACTCAGGGTGCTGGGTGCTCAGTGCTCAGGGTGCTGGGTGCTCAGTGCTCAGGGTGCTGGGTGCTCAGTGCTCAGGGTGCTGGGTGCTCAGTACTCAGGATGCTGGGTGCTCAGTGCTCAGGGTGCTGGGTGCTCAGTGCTCAGGTTGCTGGGTGCTCAGTACTCAGGGTGCTGGGTGCTCAGTACTCAGGGTGCTGGGTGCTCAGTACTCAGGGTGCTCGGTGCTCAGTACTCAGGGTGCTGGGTGCTCAGTGCTCAGGGTGCTGGGTGCTCAGTCCTCGGTGTGCTGGGTGCTCAGTACTCAGTACTCAGGGTGCTGGGTGCTCAGTGCTCGGGGTGCTCGGTGCTCAGTGCTCAATACTCAGGGTGCTGGGTGCTCAGTGCTCAGGGTGCTGGGTGCTCAGTGCTCAGGGTGCTGGGTGCTCAGTGCTCAGGGTGCTGGGTACTCAGTGCTCAGGGTGCTGGGTGCTCAGTACTCAGGGTGCTCAGTGCTCAGTACTCGGGGTGCTGGGTGCTCAGTGCTCAGGGTGCTCAGTGCTCAGTACTCGGGGTGCTGGGTGCTCAGTGCTCGGGGTGCTGGGTGCTCAGTGCTCGGGGTGCTGGGTGCTCAGTGCTCGGGGTGCTGGGTGCTCAGTACTCGGGGTGCTGCGTGCTCAGTGCTCAGGGTGCTCAGTGCTCAGTACTCAGTGCTCAGGGTGCTCAGTGCTCAGTGCTCAGGGTGCTGGGTGTTCAGTACTCAGGGTGCTGGGTGCTCAGTAGTCAGGGTGCTGGGTGCTCAGTGCTCAGGGTGCTCGGTGCTCGGGGCGCTGGGTGCTCAGTGCTCAGGGTGCTGGGTACTCAGTGCTCAGGGTGCTGGGTGCTCAGTAGTCAGGGTGCTGGGTGCTCAGTGCTCAGGGTGCTCGGTGCTCGGGGTGCTGGGTGCTCAGTGCTCGGGGTGCTGGGTGCTCAGTGCTCGGGGTGCTCGGTGCTCAGTACTCAGGGTGCTGGGTGCTCAGTGCTCGAGGTGCTCAGTACTCAGGGTGCTGTATGTTCAGTGTTCAGGGTGCTGGGTGCTCAGTACTCAGGGTGCTCGGTGCTTAGTACTCAGGGTGCTGGGTGCTCAGTACTCCGGGTGCTGGGTGCTCAGTGCTCGGGGTGCTCCGTGCTCAGTACTCAGTGCTCAGGGTGCTCAGTGCTCAGTGCTCAGGGTGCTGGGTGTTCAGGACTCAGGGTGCTGGGTGCTCAGTACTCAGGTTGCTGGGTGCTCAGTACTCGGGGTGCTCGGTGCTCAGTGCTCAGGGTGCTGGGTGCTCAGTACTCAGGGTGCTGGGTGCTCAGTACTCAGGGTGCTGGGTGCTCAGTGCTCAGGGTGCTTGGTACTCAGTGCTCAGGGTGCTCTTTGCTCAGTACTCGGGGTGCTGGGTGCTCATTCTTGGGGTGCTGGGTGCTCAGTGCTCGGGGTGCTGGGTGCACAGTACTCATGGTGCTGGGTGCTCAGTGCTCAGGGTGCTGGGTGCTCAGTACTCAGGGTGCTGGGTGCTCAGTGCTCAGGGTGCTGGGTACTCAGTACTCGGGGTGCTGGGAGCTCAGTACTCAGGGTGCTGGGTGCTCAGTGCTCGGGGTGCTGGGTGCTCAGTGCTCAGGGTGATCGGTGTTCAGTACTCAGGGTGCTGGGTGCTCAGTGCTCAGGGTGCTGGGTGTTCAGACCACAGGGTGCTCAGTGCTCAGGGTGCTGGGTGATCAGTGCTTGGGGTGCTGGGTGCTCAGTGCTCGGGGTGCTGGGTGTTCAGTGCTCAGTGCTCAGGGTGCTGGGTGCTCAGTGCTCAGTGCTCAGGGTGCTGGTTGCTCATTACTCAGGGTGCTGGGTGCTCAGTACTCAGGGTGCTGGGTGCTCAGTGCTCAGGGTGCTGGGTGCTCAGTACTCAGGGTGCTGGGTGATCAGTGCTCGGGCTGCTGGGTGCTCAGTGCTCAGGGTGCTGGGTGCTCAGTGCTCAGGGTGCTGGGTGCTCAGTACTCAGGGTGCTGGGTGCTCAGTGCTCGGGGTGCTCGGTGCTCAGTACTCAAGGTGCTGGGTGCTCAGTGCTCAGGGTGCTGGGTGCTCAGTGATCAGGGTGCTGGGTGCTCAGTACTCAGGGTGCTCCGTGCTCAGTAATCAGGGTTCTCAGTGCTCAGTACTCAGGGTGCTGGGTACTCAGCGCTCAGGGTGCTGTGTGCTCAGTACTCAGGGTGCTCAGTGCTCAGTACTTAGGGTGCTTGGTGCTCAGTACTCAGGGTGCTCAGTGCTCAGTACTCGGTGTGCTGGGTGCTCAGTGTTCAGGGTGCTCAGTGCTCAGTGCTCGGGGTGCTGGGTGCTCAGTGCTCAGGGCGCTGGGTGCTCAGTGCTCAGGGCGCTGGGTGCTCAGTGCTCGGCGTGCTGGGTGCTCAGTACTCGGGGTGCTGGGTGCTCAGTGCTCAGGTTGCTCAGTGCTCAGTACTCAGTGCTCAGGGTGCTCAGTGCTCAGTGCTCAGGGTGCTGGGTGTTCAGTACTCAGGGTGCTGGGTGCTCAGTACTCAGGGTGCTGGGTGCTCAGTGCTCAGGGTGCTGGGTGCTCAGTGCTCGGGGCGTTGGGTGCTCAGTGCTCGGGGTGCTCGGAGCTCAGTACTCAGGGTGCTGGGTGCTCAGTGCTCGGGGTGATCGGTGCTCAGTACTCAGGGTGCTGGGTGCTCAGTGCTCGGGGTGCTCGGTGCTCAGTACGTTGGGTGCTCACTACTCAGGGTGCTGCGTGCTCAGTGCTCAGGGTGCTGGGTGCTCAGTGCTCAGGGTGCTGGGTGCTCAGTGCTCAGGGTGCTGGGTGCTCAGTGCTCAGGGTGCTCGGTGCTCAGTACTCAGGGTGCTGGGTGCTCATTCTCGGGGTGCTGGGAGCTCAGTGCTCGGGGTGCTGGGTGATCAGTACTCAGGGTGCTGGGTGCTCAGTGCTCAGGGTGCTGGGTGCTCAGTACTCAGGGTGCTGGGTGCTCAGTGCTCAGGGTGCTGGGTGCTCAGTACTCAGGGTGCTGGGTGCTCAGTGCTCAGGTTGCTGGGTGCTCAGTACTCAGGGTGCTGGGAGCTCAGTGCTCAGGGTGATCGGTGCTCAGTACTCAGGGTGCTCAGTACTCAGGGTACTGGGTGCTCAGTGCTCGGGGTGTTGGGAGCTCAGTACTCAGGGTGCTGGGTGTTCAGTGCTCGGGGTGCTGGGTGCTCAGTGCTCAGGGTGATCAGTGCTCAGTACTCAGGGTGCTGGGTGCTCAGTGCTCAGGGTGCTGGGTGCTCAGTGCTCGGGGTGCTGGGTGCTCAGTGCTCGGCGTGCTGGGTGCTCAGTGCTCAGGGTGCTGGGTGCTCAGTGCTCAGTGCTCAGGGTGCTGGTTGCTCAGTACTCAGGGTGCTGGGTGCTCAGTACTCAGGGTGCTGGGTGCTCAGTGCTCAGGGTGCTGGGTGCTCAGTACTCAGGGTGCTGGGTGATCAGTGCTCGGGTGCTGGGTGCTCAGTACTCAGGGTGCTGGGTGCTCAGTGCTCGCGGTGCTGGGTGCTCCGTTCTCGGGGTGCTCGGTGCTCAGTACTCAGGGTGCTGGGTGCTCAGTGCTCGCGGTGCTCAGTACTCAGGGTGCTGTGTGTTCAGTGCTCAGGGTGCTGGGTGCTCAGTACTCAGGGTGCTCGGTGCTTAGTACTCAGGTTGCTGGGTGCTCAGTACTCCGGGTGCTGGGTGCTCAGTGCTCGGGGTGCTCGGTGCTCAGTGCTCAAGGTGCTGGGTGCTCAGTACTCAGGGTGCTCATTGCTTAGGGTGCTATGTGCTCAGTACTCAGGGTGCTGGGTGCTCAGTGCTCGGGGTGCTCGGAGCTCAGTACTCAGGGTGCTGGGTGCTCAGTACTCGGGGTGCTCGGTGCTCAGTACTCAGGGTGCTGGGTGCTCAGTGCTCGGGTGCTGGGTGCTCAGTGCTCAGTACTCAGGGTGCTGGGTGCTCAGTGCTCAGGGTGCTGTGTGCTCAGTGCTCAGGGTGCTGGGTGCTCAGTGCTCAGGTGCTGGGTACTCAGTGCTCAGGGTGCTGGGTGCTCAGTGCTCGGGGTGCTATGTGCTCAGTGCTCGCGGTGCTGGGTGCTCAGTGCTCGAGGTGCTCAGTACTCAGGGTGCTTTGTATTCAGTGCTCAGGGTGCTGGGTGCTCAGTACTCAGGGTGCTAGGTGCTTAGTACTCAGGGTGCTGGGTGCTCAGTTCTCCGGGTGCTGGGTGCTCAGTGCTCGGGGTGCTGGGTGCTCAGTACTCAGGGTGCTCATTGCTCAGGGTGCTGTATGCTCAGTACTCAGGGTGCTGGGTGCTCAGTGCTCAGGGTGCTCGGTGCTCGGGGCGCTGGGTGCTCAGTGCTCAGGGTGCTCGGAGCTCAGTACTCAGGTTGCTGGGTGCTCAGTGCTCGGGGTGCTCGGTGCTCAGTACGTTGGGTGCTCACTACTCAGGGTGCTGGGTGCTCAGTGCTCAGGGTGCTGGGTGCTCAGTGCTCAGGGTGCTGGGTGCTCAGTGCTCAGGGTGCTGGGTGCTCAGTACTCAGGATGCTGGGTGCTCAGTGCTCAGGGTGCTGGGTGCTCAGTGCTCAGGTTGCTGGGTGCTCAGTACTCAGGGTGCTGGGTGCTCAGTACTCAGGGTGCTGGGTGCTCAGTACTCAGGGTGCTCGGTGCTCAGTACTCAGGGTGCTGGGTGCTCAGTGTTCAGGGTGCTGGGTGCTCAGTGCTCGGTGTGCTGGGTGCTCAGTGCTCAGTACTCAGGGTGCTGGGTGCTCATTGCTCGGGGTGCTCGGTGCTCAGTGCTCAATACTCAGGGTGCTGGGTGCTCAGTGCTCAGGGTGCTGGGTGCTCAGTGCTCAGGGTGCTGGGTGCTCAGTGCTCAGGGTGCTGGGTACTCAGTGCTCAGGGTGCTGGGTGCTCAGTACTCAGGGTGCTCAGTGCTCAGTACTCGGGGTGCTGGGTGCTCAGTGCTCAGGGTGCTGGGTGCTCAGTACTCAGGGTGCTCAGTGCTCAGTACTCGGGGTGCTGGGTGCTCAGTGCTCGGGGTGCTGGGTGCTCAGTGCTCGGGGTGCTGGGTGCTCAGTGCTCGGGGTGCTGGGTGCTCAGTACTCGGGGTGCTGGGTGCTCAGTGCTCAGGGTGCTCAGTGCTCAGTACTCAGTGCTCAGGGTGCTCAGTGCTCAGTGCTCAGGATGCTGGGTGTTCAGTACTCAGGGTGCTGGGTGCTCAGTAGTCAGGGTGCTGGGTGCTCAGTGCTCAGGGTGCTCGGTGCTCGGGGCGCTGGGTGCTCAGTGCTCAGGGTGCTGGGTACTCAGTGCTCAGGGTACAGGGTGCTCAGTACTGAGGGTGCTGGGTGCTCAGTGCTCAGGGTGCTGGGTGCTCAGTGCTCGGGGTGCTGGGTGCTCAGTGCTCGGGGTGCTGAGTGCTCAGTGCTCGGGGTGCTCGGTGCTCAGTACTCAGGGTGCTGGGTGCTCAGTGCTCGAGGTGCTCAGTACTCAGGGTGCTGTATGTTCAGTGTTCAGGGTGCTGGGTGCTCAGTACTCAGGGTGCTCGGTGCTTAGTACTCAGGGTGCTGGGTGCTCAGTACTCCGGGTGCTGGGTGCTCAGTGCTCGGGGTGCTCCGTGCTCAGTACTCAGTGCTCAGGGTGCTCAGTGCTCAGTACTCAGGGTGCTGGGTGTTCAGTACTCAGGGTGCTGGGTGCTCAGTACTCAGGTTGCTGGGTGCTCAGTACTCGGGGTGCTCGGTGCTCAGTGCTCTGGGTGCTGGGTGCTCAGTACTCAGGGTGCTGGGTGCTCAGTACTCAGGGTGCTGAGTGCTCAGTGCTCAGGGTGCTTGGTACTCAGTGCTCAGGGTGCTCGGTGCTCAGTACTCGGGGTGCTGGGTGCTCATTCTTGGGGTGCTGGTTGCTCAGTGCTCGGGGTGCTGGGTGCGCAGTACTCATGGTGCTGGGTGCTCAGTGCTCAGGGTGCTGGGTGCTCAGTACTCAGGGTGCTGGGTGCTCAGTGCTCAGGGTGCTGGGTGCTCAGTACTCGGGGTGCTGGGAGCTCAGTACTCAGGGTGCTGGGTGCTCAGTGCTCGGGGTGCTGGGTGCTCAGTGCTCAGGGTGATCGGTGCTCAGTACTCAGGGTGCTGGGTGCTCAGTGCTCAGGGTGCTGGGTGTTCAGTCCACAGGGTGCTCAGTGCTCAGGGTGCTGGGTGCTCAGTGCTCGGGGTGCTGGGTGCTCAGTGCTCGGGGTGCTGGGTGTTCAGTGCTCAGTGCTCAGGGTGCTGGGTGCTCAGTGCTCAGTGCTCAGGGTGCTGGTTGCTCAGTACTCAGGGTGCTGGGTGCTCAGTACTCAGGGTGCTGGGTGCTCAGTGCTCAGGGTGCTGGGTGCTCAGTACTCAGGGTGCTGATTGATCAGTGCTCGGGCTGCTGGGTGCTCAGTGCTCAGGGTGCTGGGTGCTCAGTGCTCAGGGTGCTGGGTGCTCAGTACTCAGGGTGCTGGGTGCTCAGTGCTCGGGGTGCTCGGTGCTCAGTACTCAAGGTGCTGGGTGCTCAGTGCTCAGGGTGCTGGGTGCTCAGTGATCAGGGTGCTGGGTGCTCAGTACTCAGGGTGCTCCGTGCTCAGTAATCAGGGTTCTCAGTGCTCAGTACTCAGGGTGCTGGGTACTCAGTGCTCAGGGTGCTGTGTGCTCAGTACTCAGGGTGCTCAGTGCTCAGTACTTAGGGTGCTTGGTGCTCAGTACTCAGGGTGCTCAGTGCTCAGTACTCGGTGTGCTGGGTGCTCAGTGCTCAGTGCTCAGTGCTCGGGGTGCTGGGTGCTCAGTGCTCAGGGCGCTGGGTGCTCAGTGCTCGGCGTGCTGGGTGCTCAGTACTCGGGGTGCTGGGTGCTCAGTGCTCAGGTTGCTCAGTGCTCAGTACTCAGTGCTCAGGGTGCTCATTGCTCAGTGCTCAGGGTGCTGGGTGTTCAGTACTCAGGGTGCTGGGTGCTCAGTACTCAGGGTGCTGGGTGCTCAGTGCTCAGGGTGCTGGGTGCTCAGTGCTCGGGGCGCTGGGTGCTCAGTGCTCGGGGTGCTCGGAGCTCAGTACTCAGGGTGCTGTGTGCTCAGTGCTCGGGGTGATCGGTGCTCAGTACTCAGGGTGCTGGGTGCTCAGTGCTCGGGGTGCTCGGTGCTCAGTACGTTGGGTGCTCACTACTCAGGGTGCTGCGTGCTCAGTGCTCAGGGTGCTGGGTGCTCAGTGCTCAGGGTGCTGGGTGCTCAGTGCTCAGGGTGCTGGGTGCTCAGTACTCAGGGTGCTGGGTGCTCAGTACTCAGGGTGCTGGGTGCTCAGTACTCGGGTGCTGGGTGCTCAGTGCTCAGGGTGCTGGGTGATCAGTGATCAGGGTGCTGGGTGCTCAGTGCTCGGGGTGCTCGGTGCTCAGTGCTCGGGGTGCTCGGTGCTCAGGGTTCTGGGTGCTCAGTGCTCAGGGTGCTCGGTGCTCAGTACGTTGGGTGCTCACTACTCAGGGTTCTGGGTGCTCAGTGATCAGGGTGCTGGGTGCACAGTACTCAGGGTGCTGGGTGCTCAGTGCTCGGGGTGCTGGGTGCTCAGTGCTCAGGGTGCTGGGTGCTCAGTACTCAGGGTGCTGGGTGCTCAGTACTCGGGGTGCTGAGTGCTCAGTATTCAGGGTGCTGGGTGCTCAGTACTCATTGTGCTGGGTGCTCAGAACTCGGGTGATGGGTGCTCAGTGCTCAGGGTGCTGGGTGCTCAGTACTCGGGTGCTGGGTGCTCAGTACTCAGGGTGCTGGGTGCTCAGTGCTCAGGGTGCTGGGTGCTGGGTGCTCAGTACTCAGGGTCCTGGGTGCTCAGTACTCAGGGTGCTGCGTGCTCAGTGCTCAGTACTCAGGGTCCTGGGTACTCAGTGCTCAGGGTGCTGGGTGCTCAGTGCTCAGGGTGCTGGGTGCTCAGTACTCAGGGTGCTGGGTGCTCAGTGCTCAGGGTGCTGGGTGCTCAGTACTCAGGGTGCTGGGTGCTCAGTACTCAGGGTGTTGGGTGCTCAGTACTCGGGGTACTGGGTGCTCAGTACTCAGGGTGCTGGGTGCTCAGTACTCAGGGTGCTGGGTGCTCAGTACTCAGGGTGCTGGGTGCTCAGTACTCGGGTGCTGGGTGCTCAGTACTCAGGGTGCTGGGTGCTCAGTGCTCGGGGTGCTGGGTGCTCAGGGTGCTGGGTGCTCAGTACTAGGGGTGCTAGGTGGTCAGTGCTCAGTACACAGGGTGCTGGGTGCTCAGTACTCGGGGTGCTAGGTGGTCAGTGCTCAGTACACAGGGTGCTAGGTGCTCAGTGCTCAGGGTGCTGGGTACTCAGTGCTCAGGGTACTGGGTGCTCAGTACTCAGGGTGCTGGGTGCTCAGTGCTCATGGTGCTGGGTGCTCAGTGCTCGGGTGCTGGGTGCTCAGTGCTCGGGGTGCTGGGTGCTCAGTGCTCGGGGTGCTCGGTGCTCAGTACTCAGGGTGCTGGGTGCTCAGTGCTCGAGGTGCTCAGTACTCAGGGTGCTGTATGTTCAGTGTACAGGGTGCTGGGTGCTCAGTACTCAGGGTGCTCGGTGCTTAGTACTCAGGGTGCTGGGTGCTCAGTACTCCGGGTGCTGGGTGCTCAGTGCTCGGGGTGCTCGGTGCTCAGTACTCAGTGCTCAGGGTGCTCAGTGCTCAGTGCTCAGGGTGCTGGGTGTTCAGTACTCAGGGTGCTGGGTGCTCAGTACTCAGGGGGCTGGGTGCTCAGTACTCGGGGTGCTCGGTGCTCAGTGCTCAGGGTGCTGGGTGCTCAGTACTCAGGGTGCTGGGTGCTCAGTATTCAGGGTGCTGGGTGCTCAGTGCTCAGGGTGCTGGGTACTCAGTGCTCAGGGTGCTCGGTCCTCAGTACTCGGGGTGCTGGGTGCTCATTCTCGGGGTGCTGGGAGCTCAGTGCTCGGGGTGCTGGGTGCTCAGTACTCAGGGTGCTGGGTGCTCAGTGCTCAGGGTGCTGGGTGCTCAGTACTCAGGGTGCTGGGTGCTCAGTGCTCAGGGTGCTGGGTGCTCAGTACTCAGGGTGCTGGGTGCTCAGTGCTCAGGGTGCTGGGTGCTCAGTACTCAGGGTGCTGGGAGCTCAGTGCTCAGGGTGATCGGTGCTCAGTACTCAGGGTGCTCAGTACTCAGGGTACTGGGTGCTCAGTGCTCGGGGTGCTGGGAGCTCAGTACTCAGGGTGCTGGGTGCTCAGTGCTCGGGGTGCTGGGTGCTCAGTGCTCAGGTGCTGGGTACTCAGTGCTCAGGGTGCTGGGTGCTCAGTACTCAGGGTGCTGGGTGCTCAGTACTCAGGGTGCTGGGTGCTCAGTGCTCGGGGTGCTATGTGCTCAGTGCTCGCGGTGCTGGGTGCTCAGTGCTCAAGGTGCTGGGTGCTCAGTACTCAGGGTGCTCATTGCTCAGGGTGCTGTATGCTCAGTACTCAGGGTGCTGGGTGCTCAGTGCTCAGGGTGCTCGGTGCTCGGGGCGCTGGGTGCTCAGTGCTCAGGGTGCTCGGAGCTCAGTACTCAGGGTGCTGGGTGCTCAGTGCTCGGGGTGCTCGGTGCTCAGTACGTTGGGTGCTCACTACTCAGGGTGCTGGGTGCTCAGTGCTCAGGGTGCTGGGTGCTCAGTGCTCAGGGTGCTGGGTGCTCAGTGCTCAGGGTGCTGGGTGCTCAGTACTCAGAATGCTGGGTGCTCAGTGCTCAGGGTGCTGGGTGCTCAGTGCTCAGGTTGCTGGGTGCTCAGTACTCAGGGTGCTGGGTGCTCAGTACTCAGGTTGCTGGGTGCTCAGTACTCAGGGTGCTCGGTGCTCAGTACTCAGGGTGCTGGGTGCTCAGTGCTCAGGGTGCTGGGTGCTCAGTGCTCGGTGTGCTGGGTGCTCAGTGCTCAGTACTCAGGGTGCTGGGTGCTCAGTGCTCGGGGTGCTCGGTGCTCAGTGCTCAATACTCAGGGTGCTGGGTGCTCAGTGCTCAGGGTGCTGGGTGCTCAGTGCTCAGGGTGCTGGGTGCTCAGTGCTCAGGGTGCTCGGTACTCAGTGCTCAGGGTGCTGGGTGCTCAGTACTCAGGGTGCTCAGTGCTCAGTACTCGGGGTGCTGGGTGCTCAGTGCTCAGGGTGCTGGGTGCTCAGTACTCAGGGTGCTCAGTGCTCAGTACTCGGGGTGCTGGGTGCTCAGTGCTCGGGGTGCTGGGTGCTCAGTGCTCGGGGTGCTGGGTGCTCAGTGCTCGGGGTGCTGGGTGCTCAGTACTCGGGGTGCTGGGTGCTCAGTGCTCAGGGTGCTCAGTGCTCAGTACTCAGTGCTCAGGGTGCTCAGTGCTCAGTGCTCAGGATGCTGGGTGTTCAGTACTCAGGGTGCTGGGTGCTCAGTAGTCAGGGTGCTGGGTGCTCAGTGCTCAGGGTGCTCGGTGCTCGGGGCGCTGGGTGCTCAGTGCTCAGGGTGCTGGGTACTCAGTGCTCAGGGTACTGGGTGCTCAGTACTCAGGGTGCTGGGTGCTCAGTGCTCAGGGTGCTGGGTGCTCAATGCTCGGGGTGCTGGGTGCTCAGTGCTCGGGGTGCTGGGTGCTCAGTGCTCGGGGTGCTCGGTGCTCAGTACTCAGGGTGCTGGGTGCTCAGTGCTCGAGGTGCTCAGTACTCAGGGTGCTGTATGTTCAGTGTTCAGGGTGCTGGGTGCTCAGTACTCAGGGTGCTCGGTGCTTAGTACTCAGGGTGCTGGGTGCTCAGTACTCCGGGTGATGGGTGCTCAGTGCTCGGGGTGCTGCGTGCTCAGTACTCAGTGCTCAGGGTGCTCAGTGCTCAGTGCTCAGGGTGCTGGGTGTTCAGTACTCAGGGTGCTGGGTGCTCAGTACTCAGGTTGCTGGGTGCTCAGTACTCGGGGTGCTCGGTGCTCAGTGCTCAGGGTGCTGGGTGCTCAGTACTCAGGGTGCTGGGTGCTCAGTACTCAGGGTGCTGGGTGCTCAGTGCTCAGGGTGCTTGGTACTCAGTGCTCAGGGTGCTCGGTGCTCAGTACTCGGGGTGCTGGGTGCTCATTCTTGGGGTGCTGGGTGCTCAGTGCTCGGGGTGCTGGGTGCGCAGTACTCATGGTGCTGGGTGCTCAGTGCTCAGGGTGCTGGGTGCTCAGTACTCAGGGTGCTGGGTGCTCAGTGCTCAGGGTGCTGGGTGCTCAGTACTCGGGGTGCTGGGAGGTCAGTACTCAGGGTGCTGGGTGCTCAGTGCTCGGGGTGCTGGGTGCTCAGTGCTCAGGGTGATCGGTGCTCAGTACTCAGGGTGCTGGGTGCTCAGTGCTCAGGGTGCTGGGGTGTTCAGTCCACAGGGTGCTCAGTGCTCAGGGTGCTGGGTGCTCAGTGCTCGGGGTGCTGGGTGCTCAGTGCTCTGGGTGCTGGGTGTTCAGTGCTCAGTGCTCAGGGTGCTGGGTGCTCAGTGCTCAGTGCTCAGGGTGCTGGTTGCTCAGTACTCAGGGTGCTGGGTGCTCAGTACTCAGGGTGCTGGGTGCTCAGTGCTCAGGGTGCTGGGTGCTCAGTACTCAGGGTGCTGGGTGATCAGTGCTCGCCCTGCTGGGTGCTCAGTGCCCAGGGTGCTGGGTGCTCAGTGCTCAGGGTGCTGGGTGCTCAGTACTCAGGGTGCTGGGTGCTCAGTGCTCGGGGTGCTCGGTGCTCAGTACTCAAGGTGCTGGGTGCTCAGTGCTCAGGGTGCTGGGTGCTCAGTGATCAGGGTGCTGGGTGCTCAGTACTCAGGGTGCTCCGTGCTCAGTAATCAGGGTTCTCAGTGCTCAGTACTCAGGGTGCTGGGTACTCAGTGCTCAGGGTGCTGTGTGCTCAGTACTCAGGGTGCTCAGTGCTCAGTACTTAGCGTGCTTGGTGCTCAGTACTCAGGGTGCTCAGTGCTCAGTACTCGGTGTGCTGGGTGCTCAGTGCTCAGGGTGCTCAGTGCTCAGTGCTCGGGGTGCTGGGTGCTCAGTGCTCAGGGCGCTGGGTGCTCAGTGCTCGGCGTGCTGGGTGCTCAGTACTCGGGGTGCTGGGTGCTCAGTGCTCAGGTTGCTCAGTGCTCAGTACTCAGTGCTCAGGGTGCTCAGTGCTCAGTGCTCAGGGTGCTGGGTGTTCAGTACTCAGGGTGCTGGGTGCTCAGTACTCAGGGTGCTGGGTGCTCAGTGCTCAGGGTGCTGGGTGCTCAGTGCTCGGGGCGCTGGGTGCTCAGTGCTCGGGGTGCTCGGAGCTCAGTACTCAGGGTGCTGGGTGCTCAGTGCTCGGGGTGATCGGTGCTCAGTACTCAGGGTGCTGGGTGCTCAGTGCTCGGGGTGCTCGGTGCTCAGTACGTTGGGTGCTCACTACTCAGGGTGCTGCGTGCTCAGTGCTCAGGGTGCTGGGTGCTCAGTGCTCAGGGTGCTGGGTGCTCAGTGCTCAGGGTGCTGGGTGCTCAGTACTCAGGGTGCTGGGTGCTCAGTACTCAGGGTGCTGGGTGCTCAGTACTCAGGTGCTGGGTGCTCAGTGCTCAGGGTGCTGGGTGATCAGTGATCAGGGTGCTGGGTGCTCAGTGCTCGGGGTGCTCGGTGCTCAGTGCTCGGGGTGCTCGGTGCTCAGGGTTCTGGGTGCTCAGTGCTCAGGGTGCTCGGTGCTCAGTACGTTGGGTGCTCACTACTCAGGGTTCTGGGTGCTCAGTGATCAGGTTGCTGGGTGCTCAGTACTCAGGGTGCTGGGTGCTCAGTGCTCGGGGTGCTGGGTGCTCAGTGCTCAGGGTGCTGGGTGCTCAGTACTCAGGGTGCTGGGTGCTCAGTACTCGGGGTGCTGAGTGCTCAGTATTCAGGGTGCTGGGTGCTCAGTACTCATTGTGCTGGGTGCTCAGTACTCGGGTGATGGGTGCTCAGTGCTCAGGGTGCTGGGTGCTCAGTACTCGGGTGCTGGGTGCTCAGTACTCAGGGTGCTGGGTGCTCACTGCTCAGGGTGCTGGGTGCTGGGTGCTCAGTACTCAGGGTCCTGGGTGCTCAGTACTCAGGGTGCTGCGTGCTCAGTGCTCAGTACTCAGGGTCCTGGGTACTCAGTGCTCAGGATGCTGGGTGCTCAGTGCTCAGGGTGCTGGGTGCTCAGTACTCAGGGTGCTGGGTGCTCAGTGCTCAGGGTGCTGGGTGCTCAGTACTCAGGGTGCTGGGTGCTCAGTACTCAGGGTGTTGGGTGCTCAGTACTCGGGGTACTGGGTGCTCAGTACTCAGGGTGCTGGGTGCTCAGTACTCAGGGTGCTGGGTGCTCAGTACTCAGGGTGCTGGGTGCTCAGTACTCGGGTGCTGGGTGCTCAGTACTCAGGGTGCTGGGTGCTCAGTGCTCGGGGTGCTGGGTGCTCAGGGTGCTGGGTGCTCAGTACTCGGGGTGCTAGGTGGTCAGTGCTCAGTACACAGGGTGCTGGGTGCTCAGTACTCGGGGTGCTAGGTGGTCAGTGCTCAGTACACAGGGTGCTAGGTGCTCAGTGCTCAGGGTGCTGGGTACTCAGTGCTCAGGGTACTGGGTGCTCAGTACTCAGGGTGCTGGGTGCTCAGTGCTCAGGGTGCTGGGTGCTCAGTGCTCGGGGTGCAGGGTGCTCAGTGCTCGTGGTGCTGGGTGCTCAGTGCTCGGGGTGCTCGGTGCTCAGTACTCAGGGTGCTGGGTGCTCAGTGCTCGAGGTGCTCAGTACTCAGGGTGCTGTATGTTCAGTGTACAGGGTGCTGGGT